>NC_092185.1:1300658-1600658 GCF_043641665.1 Enoplosus armatus | reverse complement strand
TAGTCTGTTATCACTACCTGAGTGAATCGCCCGAGAGCTGAGCGACAGACAGAGACAGAGCTCTCTCTCCACTTCCTCTAAAGAGAGACCACAAACTCTCACCATGTTCAACACACACACACACACTTCAGAAGAAAGATGAAAACAGCCGCAGAGAACATCATAGTGAGCTGCAGCAACAGCTCTTGATGAGAATGTGGTGAGACTTCCCATCAACAACAGACACGTGCAAGAAACAGACGCAGCCGGCGGGTTCGTCTGCTTTGTAATACAAAAGAAGTAACTGCGTTACCATCAAGACAGAAGTCCTCGTACTGCCATCCATCCATCCTCCGTGTCATTCATCCTGTTCAGGCTCCAGAGTCTATCCCAGCATGCACTGGGTGAGAGGCATAGTACAGTCCACTTCATCTCCCCTGTATTGATAACGCAGCATCAATGCGTCACAGTTAAACTGCAGTTTGACTACTGTTTTTAAAAAAGAGATCACCTCTAAAACCTTTTCATCAAAGACTGAACATCATAACCGTCATCCGTTAGTTTCAGGTGTACCTAATAAACTGGCCACGGAGATTATTTTACGGCTACATTTGCTGTTATCAGTTGTAGAGCACGTTAGATTGCTTTCTTCACCGTATCTTATTCCTTTATTGGTGGAACGACCCAGTTTCCTCACATGCATCATCATTCAAATTTCATCACACACACACACACACACACACACACACACACACACACACACACACACACACACACACACACACACACACACACACACACACACACACACACAGAGAGAGACACGTCCAACACACTGCTGGCAAAAATCAAATCCCTGCGCAGAACTGGCAACACACACACACACATCTTGAAAACAAAAGGCACATCTAATCACACACACACACACAGGGATCTAGACATGCAGCACAGACGCCGTCTCCCCTCCCCCTCCCCCCTCCCCCCCCCCTCCTTGCCTCCTTCCAGCCACCAAATCCACTTACAGGCCAGTGTGTGCGACCGGCTGATTGTTTTCTCTCTGGCAGCAGCTGCTCTGCCTCCCTCCTAATCAACTGTCAGTCAGGCGGAGATGGACTGAAGAGGAGGGAGATTTAAACTTCCTTTAGTAATCAACACAGGCCTCTCCATGTAATGAACACAGGACCTGAAGGAAGTAACCGACAGATATTCATGTGAATAAGGCGGCAGAAAATGAACAGAGATACAGAAACACGACTTCAGTGTAAATCTACAGTGTGTCTGCGCTGAAACAGGAAACATTCAACGTGTTTTCTCAAAAGACCAAAGTTGGGAAACCTCGTCTGCACACAGGAAGTGACGAGCGCGGTGTAGTAATGACGCTTGAGGGTTTTACAGGAGGAGGGCAAGCGAAAGAGTCCATTTCCAATGACGGCGGGGTGTCACAGTGGGGAGGTGATACAGGAGCCGCGATGGAGGCTGACACTCATTTACACAAGCTTATATACACACTAATGAGATTTAATGCACAGGTTACACATACAACTGAACAATACAATGCACCTGTTCACAAGAGAACATTACAGGAACAACAACAGACGGAACAACATCCATCTTTGCTAACTGCAGCTAACATTAGCCACCATCAGCTGCTGGTCATAGCAGACCAACAAAGGCTGTACAGAGTGTGGCGACTTGATCAGGGTGTGTTTTATTGCTTATGGACTCAACTTTTCATTTGTCAGACTAAAAGGTACATATCTTTTTCCTCCATATGTGAACACTACAAACAACAAGCAACACAACGACAACGACAACAAACTAGACAATGTTCCACGTTATATTGCATGTCCCCTCTCCGTCTTACTTTCAACACTGCAGAGGAGTCTGATGTCTGAGGAGGCATGACTGTGGACCTAAGTTATTAGTGTGTGTGTGTGTGTGTGTGTGTGTGTGTGTGTGTGTGTGTGTGTGTGTGTGTGTGTGTGTTTGTAGAGCGTGTCATGACTCAAAGACCCTTTATTCACACCCATGTAGCCGCAGCGGGTCGGCTTTCACACCCTGCTCTGACTAAATGAAACCCCACTGTGCTCACCTTGACCTAAGCTTTATAAACACACACACACACACACACACACACACACACACACACACACACACACACACACAGTCTTTCCACTGTCACTAAAAGACCTTCACACACACACACACACACACACACACACACACACACACACACAGTCTTTCCACTGTCACTAAAAGACCTTCACACACACACACAACACACACACACACACACACACACACACACACACACACACACACACACACACACACACACACACACACACACACACACACACACACACACACACACACACACACTCTCTGCTTAGACCTTTCAGCACCGTGACAACAGCCAACCACATCACAGCTACTTGGAAACAAAGAGCCAATCGCCCGCCTCCCTTCGTTCGTCACCGACCAATGAGAGTGCTCCGTGCGCGGCTCGTTTTACAGTTCCAGAAGAGGCTGAAGAGCTGCTGCTGCTCGGAGGAAACCGAGAGCTTCTCATGAACACGACTGACAGATCGACTGAAGCTCCTGAATCACTTTTTAATCCTCCGTGTGCTGTTTGTTTATATATGTCGAGGTCTTCTTTTCATTATATTCTGATACATACAAGTGTCCATTTGTTACTATTAGGGCTTCAACAAATGATTATTTTCATTACCGATGAATCTGCCAATTGTTTTCTTCATTAAATCAATTAAAAAAACAGAAGTCCAAGCTGAGATATTCAGACGATCAGACCACGAAGAAAACATTATTCACATCTGAGAGGCTGAAACGATTAATCTATTATCAAAATAGCTGCAGATTAATTTTGATCAACTAATCGATGAATCGCTTCAGTTGTTTTGTTTTGACCACAGTATTTTGAGTATATGAATGAATGAATGAATGAATGAATGAATGAATGATCTGTAGTTGAGACAGGAGGATCATCAACATGAAGATGATGGAAACACACTGCAGGTCTTTATTGTTGTGGAGAAATCAGCTGATGAGGAGAATAACAGAGTAAAGACAGAAGCTGCCTGCTGTTAATCTGCTTTAGAGCTACAACTAATGATTATATTTTAATATTTTTGTTTTGCCCAACAGCCCCAAACTCAAAAGGTATTCAATTTACAATCACATAGCTTGATAAACATCTTAAATGATAAACCGATTATCCATTTTTTGGCAATTAATTCCAGCTTGATTGACAATGAATCAACTAATCGCTTCAGCTCTAAATCGCTTTGTTAACAAATAAAGACGACGAAAACAGAACGGGGGAGCCTGAAAAACATGAAGTGATGAAAACATGGCTTCTGTGAGTCTTAGTGGAGCCCAACAAGACAGAAATCAGCTGATGAGGAGAATAATAGAGAATAAAGGCGGATGCTGGCGGTTGCTAAGCTAATTTAGGGCTACAACTAACTAATTAACTGATTCATTATTTGTCTGTAAAAGCTCAGAAAACAACAGTCCCAAAGCCAAAGATATCCACTCTACAATGACATAAAACAGAGAGGCTGGAAACAGCTTTAATAACATGTCATGATGAAAACATGGCGTCTGTGGGTCTCTATCGTCATGGTGAGTGTTTATGGAGCCCAACAAGACAGAGATCATCCACTAATGATGATCCTAAAGAATAAAGGAAGGTGCCAACTGTTTGATGTGCCACACGTCTCCACGTCAAGCAGCACGATCACATGATCACATGATCACATGACCGCGGCTCCTCTGAGGGACGAAGCGTGTCACTACACATTTAACCAAGATGAGATAATAGTGGGTTATTTACATTTCAGGCAAATTAGCTGCCACTCTAATCCAGATGAGTTCAGTCGTCTTCTTTACAGGACAGAGACAGAAACATCAACAGCAAGACAGAAGACATCTGAACCTGCAGCGTCTGATCTACTCGTCACCTGACTCTGAACCGCCGCCTCCCACCTGCTATATTCGTATTGTGGCGTCCCAGTTTAGAGTGGTGCACCGAAGTAGGACAGACTGCAGGACGGAGCAACTTTCAGACAACCTTGGCACTAGAATGACTAAGCTTTTAGAAAAACAGAGCCGGGAAGAGCAAGAAAGAGAGAAAGAGAGACAGAGGGAGAGACGAGTGTATCACGGGACACAAGATTCTGTTCATTTTGGATCCATCCAAGGAGAATTTTTCTCAATTCATTCTATAAAATGTCAAAAAATGTCCCTGAAGCACAAAGTGACGTCTTCAAATGTCTCATTTTGCCGAAGCAACACTCAAAAAACCCAAAGAATAAACATAAAACAGAGAAAGCAGCGCTACAGGATTCATCCAGCTGAGACAAAGCGATGCGACATTAGGACTTAAAGTTTCTGATCGAAGAATATAATAACAAGACCTGACAAAGCACAGCGCTTTGGTACTTTGACAGTTTGACACATTTCCATCAGCCTTCAAACAGTCCTGAGACTTGATCCACAGCTTCACCTGCAGACCAAGACCAGGACCAGACTTCATTTGGTGCTTCATCAAACTGGGTGCCACACCCAAGTCCTCCGGTCGCAGACTGCTTTGTTCTGGCTCTGACCACTGCTGTCTCACACACACACACACACACACACACACACACACACACACACACACACACACACACACACACACACACACACACACACACACACACACACACACACACACACTGAACAAAGCAGTGGCAGACAGCAGGCCACACGCCCGTCGTATTGTGCATGTATTCAAATTCCTCTCGCGTGTGTGTCGGCTGCCAAACGCTCTTCAGCAGGGCGTCATTTGGCTTCGGCTCCCGACACAGCGAGCCAGTCGGCGGTGACTGAAACCAGACGCCGCTCGCAAACTAACTGACAGCACAGACGGCACAAATATGAGACAGGCAGTTATTAAAGACAGTAATTCAGCTCTCGGGGAAGTGACACGAGCGCTGAATAACGCGGCCTCCTGAGTCTGCAGGCACCCTGTCAAAAACGTTTAAGAGCTGAACCACAGACACGGGGGAGATGTGACATTATCGGCTGCCTCCGAACCCCAAAATGACACGGTGCTAATTGCAGAGGGGCGAGAGTTTTTCTTACTACCGATTTACCCTCTCAGGCATTTGTTCACAGGCAGAGTCTGGCTGGCTTTAGGGGAGAGTGGCTGGCTGAGCCTAGATCTGTCAATCTGAGCAGCAGCTCCATCAATCTGCTGGCAACACAGTGAGACAAACAATGCAAGCGTCAGCAGCAGCAGAGCTAAAACACTGACGCTGACCACCTGAAGCCACTGAAGCGCTTTAAGTGGAAGTTCAAGGCACACGCGAGCGTCTGGGCTCCACTGACTGTCTTCCACTTCCTAACCAACACAAAGGACACCTGATTGGAGATTCTCAGCATCTCCTATTGGAATAAAAAGGATTTCAGTACATTCGGGCATCACATCCTCGGAGCCTCCTGCCATTGTTTCCAGCTGCGACAGTCACGGCCGGAGGCTCAGACTTAAAAACTGCTCCTGAGTTGGTCAACAAAGTGATTCCTATGATATTTTATTGAACGCTGCAGGGAAATTCTCTCTGCTGTAGACCTCCGTCAGCCGTCACACGGCGACTCGAGGCTTTTAGGGATTCAGGAAACTGATCAAAGACACTTCAGCAGGGCAGATGACTCCTGGCTTAATGCTCGGGCTGGGGTCACGTGGGTCACGTGGGTCATGTGGATCATGTGGATCATGTGGATCATGTGGACGGGCTCTCTGAACACTACGAGAACACTGGAGACGACGAGGAGAGGGAGATGAAACAGAGTATAAACAGTATAAAGTACACTATACAGGCCCATTACACAAACCGTAAGCCAGCGGCAGCTTTCACCTCCTTACATTTAAAATACAGTGCTTCAATCTACATCTGTGAACTTTGGATCTTCTGCCAGAGTGTAAAAGTCGGAGCTCACAGAGAACCTGAGCTGCATCTGCATCAGGGTCTGTCTAGTGACACCAAAGACTGCAGAGTCCGGGTCACAACTGAGCAGCAGTGCCATGTTATCGTATAAAACCACAACATTTAGAATAAATCCACGTTTTCCTTCCACATCCCATAGATACACTATGAGCAGAGGCTAGCAGAGGCATATAAAAGCTGCCGGCTTGTTGATTTAAAAGGAATCCCTCAGCATGTATTACTGCCTACACTCCTTCTCTTAATCATCCCTGTTCCCCGTCAAACTCTCTCCTCCCGTCTCTCCACCTCTGGTCAGCCAAGCAGGACAAAGTGGAGCGTGGCGATGCTGCTAGCTGCTCTTTGCCCCGGGCGGTGCCAGGGGACTGATCCATGCCCTCACCAGCTGCTGCCTGTTGCAAGAAACACCACCCGGCGCTCCAATCCTCCATGTCTAAACCACACGTTTGTTTGCACGATGAGAAATCTTTTTACACGGTGTTTATGCCCAAAGCAGCGACAGCCATAGAATGAGGTTAAATGAATGATACAAAGAGATGTGAGGAGGATGTAATGGATGCAGAAATTCACAGAGGGAACCCGGCTTTGAACAGCTGAAAGAATAACAAACAGCAGCGCCCTGCTAAGAATCAAACCGTGTTGGAATCAAAAGGACTTCTGTTATCATGCTAACAATCTGCGCCAGTGACACATATTATACTGCAGCAAGTCCTTTGAAGGAGACTGTGGAAGAAGTGAAAGTGATTTTAATATCGTTGGACAGCTGCACGAGACAGACGTAGTGTTATTCTCTAAAGAATATGTAAAAACCTAACAAGGAGAATATGTTCAGGAATTAACCTCAGCTATGGATGAAGGCTTTCAAAAGAAGCTGCGCGAGGTTTCCTTGTCTGATTCAGACTGTGGTCAATATGATGGACTTCACTTAAACACTTAAAGACTTAAACACTGTGACCAATCACTGTCAGTCTTCATGTCACATGAGCGTCACAGAGGTCAGCAGGTCGCCGAACGAGCCTACTGACGATATTCAGGAAGTACGCAGGATCCTTTTCAGACGCTAACATGCCTGATGTTTACGATTACAATTGTTGTTGAGCAATAAAGACGTCAAAAACACATAACATCCTCGAGTAGGTGGAAAAATGTGACCAGATGTGGAGAAGCACATGAGCAGCATCCATCATCCATAAGAGAAACATCAACAGCTGCTAATGATATATATTATATATTTATTCTTCTGAAACAAGGAGGTGATGTCAAGTTACTTCCACTGCAGCTACTGTGGGGTTATAGGATGAGGCTGGTGTTATTCCATTTTGTTTTTTTATTGTCAACAAATTCCACAAAAAGACTAAAACCAACAGCGCATCAGTCCGTCTGTGGTTCTCAGCCTCAAGCCCACTGGTTCCTTCTGAAGATTTATATCTTTAAAAAAAAACAGGAGAATATATTCACTTTTAAAAACAGCTCAATTGTTTCCTAAAACAGCTGGGCGGCTGTGGTTTTTAGCTAATGTTACTCAAACAGGAGTAAACAGTGCAATTTGTCGGGGACTATTTTCAGCGGCGGATGAATCCACATGTGGACGTGCAGATTACTCCACTGATAGAGGCCTCCATTGTCCAGAATGCATTGCAGCCACATGAATGAGGGCTGTGAGACTTTTCTTCTGTCACTCCACAATCACTACAGCTCACCACAACGACACATGACACCCACAGCTCAATGCAACCGGATCATGCTCAGCCTCTGGGAGTTGTTGCAAAGCATTCTGGGAAACTGCAGTACAGGCAGATGATGAAGGCTGAGGGAAACATGTACGACTGAAAAGTAAATTGTACTACAAAAGGTGTGAGGGAGATGCACGGTGTTTCTCCCCAATAAAACAAAACGATGTGATTTGATTCATTAAAAAAAACAACACATCTCCTGCTGGGATGTCGTGAAACTTTAATGCTGCGCAGACAACAATGGAAACCTGACTGCTTCACTGTAGTATCTGTCAGGACAAAGACAGATGCTGGTTAAGATGCCCCGCACAAACCCCTCCATTGTAGACGGCTCTATAAATACACCTGGTTAGAGATGCATATAGCCGCACTGACACGGTATGTGAAACATTGACCTCATCCTGGTATTGTCTTACATGAAGCCTCGAGCGCCGCAGCAGCAGCAGCAGCAGGTTGCAGCGTGATCTGACTGCTCAAGCAAGGACACTGGGATCCAGTGGCAACCAGCGGCTCACAACAAAACCATTCTTCTTAAAGCCACCAACCGGAGAGGTCGAACAGAACGGAAACTCTTTTATTTCCAGCAGTTTACAGTAGACGGGGTCCGGAGCTGCTCTCTGAATCTGCTGATGAGCTTATCTCCATGATCTCACACAGACAGCATCGTCAGATTAGATTATGATAAATCTGAGAGAAAAGTGATTGGATGAAATGTGGAAAAGGGTCAGATATGACATCATATACAGGCCAGTTGTTTTTCCAGAGGAGCCACATGTTCAGTCTGACTTCATAAACATGCCCTCAGAATGAAACCGACTGGATCACGTTTTCTAGTCACTTAAAGAGGAAATGTTCCTGCCTGTTTCTTCCTGCTCATCTTTCATCTTTTAGCATTTTTGTCTTGGTCCAGATCAACTAAACCAGACAGCAGGTGTGAAAGCACCTGAGAGAAGAACCTCCCCCTCCCTCTGACCTGCTCAGTCACATCAGTGCTCCAGAGGACATCAACTTCGATGACTTCTGATGGCAAAGGGTTTACATTCTGTCATTTATCAAATCATTTCCGCACCACGTCAAGCCTTTAAGTCTCCCACTGAATCTCAGCGGAGCAGCTTTCTCTGGGACGGAGTTTCTCCTTTCTGGATATGAAGGTAGACGTCATACATACTGATTGAGCATCTGGCAGCAGACCTCGTCTCGAAATGTATGGAAAATAAGCCCAAAGTGGATCAGATGGACCCCCCCATGATGCTGAAGGAGCAGCAACAACAGCAGAGACATGAGTGTTATCGAACAGCTCTGGATAAAGAGACTTTCATTCTCTATAAAACCATTCAAATGAATGATATTCCTATTTCGACCCCCGCGTCCTTGTGTGTGATGAAGTCACTGTGGATGTTCTTCTTCGGCCATGACGTCTTCGTCTGTCACACGTTTAAAAACGAGGCGTTTCTGAGCTGCTCTGCTCGCGGCGCAGCTGGAGCTGTCAAAGCAATGTTTTCAGTGGCGCTCTCGGGGGCTCAGCCACTTACATAATAATGAATGAAATGTTAATGTCAGCAAAGTTGACAACCCAACGAGGGAATTCTCCTCCGACTGAAGCCGAGGAGGGACAGACGAGTGGACTGCAGATCACCTGCAGCTGAGGAGCGCTCGTCTGTCCGGGCTTTTCAAAATAATGCACCTGTAATGACTTAATCTCCTTCCCTGTGGCATGCAGCCTCAGCTCCTCAGTGCTGCTGCTCCACACAGGCCCTCCAGGAGGAGGAGGAGGAGGAGGAGGAGGAGGGCGGGTCACCTCTTGAAGCATTTGGGCTCGTGGACAGAGACCTTGGGGGCACTGCTGGTCTGGTCTGGTCTGAAGCCACGCAGGCCTGTTTTAACACGTCAGCGGACTAAAGTCAAGCTAGTTTCAGCTCCAGCTGAAGCTCTTCTTCTGTTTGTCTGTTTGTTGTGATCGACAGGAGCTCACACTTCACACCAACACACAAACCCACATTCACCTCCGTCCATGTTTAACATGAGGAGCACATAAGAAGCCCCCCCCCCCCCCCCAGCAGCAGCGTGTGATGTAAGCAGCCTTAAACGCCTCACACATGACGCAAAATGTCACAACCGCCCGTCACAGCAACACAACAGGGATCCACGCAGAGCTGCAGCTTCCTCTGCGACAACGAGCCCAGCCAGCAGCCCTGTGGACGGCCGAGCTCCACGCTCTCTTTACGGCAGTGCGTCACGCTGCTGCTGCACTGTCACACTCCACACACACAACTGCAGCCCAGATGTGGCGTCCAGCACGCACCAGGCAACATCTGTAACTGCACATTTACGCATTATGTAAGAAAACAGCGTGACATTTATCCGAGGCGGCGGTGGCGATGGAGGGGTGATGTGAGGAGGAGGAGGAGGAGGAGGAGGGGGGGCTGGGAGCCTGGAGCCCTGGGTGCGTACAGGGCTGCTGGAGGGTATTTTGACCATGTCTGTGACTGCACGAGCTACGTGGTCTCATATCACACTGAGAGGCTGCAGCTGATGTCAACGTGACAGACAGCGAGACACCCGCGAGACGGGGTTTGACATTCCCGCTCCGAGCCGTGTCGGTCCGGTTCACTGACTGAGACCGTGAACACAATGCGGGCTTGAAGGAGAAAAAGGGGGCTTACCTCCTCCAGTGCGCCTTCAGTCCGCCGCTCCGTAAACCTCCCCGATATAAACCCTCTTTTCTGACGAGGAAGAGCGGGCGAACCGTGCGCCTCCTGTCCGCACACTCGGGCTGCTTTTACCGCAGGGGAACGCTGTCGTGCGTAACAGCCCGCACCACGTATCCCGCAGCTCAAACCTCCAAATCTGCTGCTAGACGTGGTCCCGTTCTCCGTGAGTGTGGTAGTCCTGGGGGGTTCTGTGTGGAGCCCTCCCGTCTCTCTTTTCTCTGCTCGTCTACAACCGCTGCCAGCCGTACCGCGCGTGCACTCTCACTGCGCGTCCACGTGGGGCCGTAGGGTGGGAGCTATATAGCGGTATTATGGGTGGGTGGGATGTGGGAGGGGCCCCCCTGTGAAAGAACTGTAATTGTTTTCAAGTGAAGAAATGGATTGAATTGAGTTTTAGTTTTGTTTTTTAACAGAAAGAACATGAAGGTTTGACAGCAGGAGGTGTCACTCAGCACATGACTGACAGGAGGGTGGGGTGTGGCCAACAGTGAGGACACCCCCCCCCCAACACACACACACACACACACACGCATGGATGGAGCAGAGTGTACCATCACTTTAATATTCCTCTAATATATAATATATAATAATATGACGATATAAATGTATATTAATCTTTCCATCTAAAACGCATAGAAATACTAAATTCACAACAGGCTTTAGGGAAAATAACAGCATTCAAATCATTTTCTCCTCATAGTTCACTCTTTATCTTTTCACTAATGGTGGATGTTTCACTTTCTGAGGGGAACCAATCAATGTTTGGTTTAGTGAGATAATATCTAACATTTATGATGCACAAACACTGACTTACTGACGGAGAAAGTCCTTCATCAGGACAAACGAATAGAGAGGTGTTATGTGATGGTTTAATATCTCTGGTGACCTTTTCGGTAACTTCCCTAACAGCCCCCCCCCCCCCCCCCCCCAGCAAATGTTAGCATGCTACCACGCTAAACTAAGACTGTAAACATCATCCCTGCTAAACATCAGCATGTTAGCCTCTTCATTGGGAACATGTCAGCATGCTGATGGCTGTGTGGACTCCGGTTGGCCACATGGATGAAGCTTTTCCTGAAAAGCTGATCAAGTATCAGTCCCTGGTTTCACATGTTAGGACTGGAAGGAAAAAGAACTTAAACTAAAGGAGTTAGACCGCCGGTTCAGCTGTAACAGGCTGCCTGTGTGCAGACGGGGTTTCATTTAACCAGAAGTGTCTGTAACATCTGTATTCTTGTGATAAACTGGTTGAATGTATTGAAATGTGTTTGAGATGATGGAGTCTTTCTGGGACTTGATTATAAGAATGAGTAACAGGTTGTTTCCCTGTGAGTCAGTCCTCCCCTCACACAGCACACCTCCTTGTCAAAATGGGTTTGTCAGTTGAAAGGTCAGCGTCGTTTCAGTTTCGTTATCACCGTGGGGGTATTCGGTGAAATTCAACTCTTTTTGAGGTGCATAGAAATAACACACACCACGGCTCTTTGGTGAATCTAATTAGAGAAGATTTAGCAGCAGATCTGAGATAAACTGCTCCAGGGCTGCTTCCTCTCGACAGACAATACCTCTGCTGGCAGGGGATTGTCACTCTTTACCTCCGTGAGTGTGTGTGTGTGTGTGTGAGGGGAGAAACAGATCGCACACACTCCTGTGGCGGGTTTCAAAACATCCCACCTGTTTTTCTCGGGATCGGTTTCCAGCCTGGTGACATATTTACCAGCCAGACATTTTGAAAAGGAAATCCTCCCTTCGGCCCTGAAAGTTGGAATCCAACTCCGCGTCGAGGGGCCCTCGGCGTGCACATTCAGGCCGGCGTCAGTGTCCTAAATGACAGGAGCGTCTCATGAAATAACAGAGACAGTAGCTGAGGGCAGAGGGTGGGCTGGTGGAGACAATAGACTGGAAAGGTTGAAATAATGGGGAACATAGCCAGGAGGCCGACATGACTCCTCCGTCAACCAGAAAACTGAGATGGGATGAACAAAAAAACAAATCCTCGTAAACAGAGAAAGCAACAACAAAGAGGCCTGTTGGTATGTCAGCGAGTGTGACGTCTTTGTTACTGGAAAACACGATTACTGGATGTGTTTGTAAGTTCATCTAATGTGGAATAAAGATAGTGGCACATTTAGGGAATAGTTTGACATTTTGGGAAATACGCTCATTGGCTTTCTTGCCAGAGTTAGATAAGAAGAGTCATGTAAATATGAAGCTACTGATAGCAGCCAGTTAGCTTAGCTTAGCATGAAGAGTTGAAACAGCTAACCTTGCTCCGTCCAACGACAACAAATCCGCCTACCAGCAAATCTGAAGCTCACCAATTAACAGATTATATCTCGTTAAAAGTGTAAATGTGTCATTTTACATACTTCTTTATGCTTTTCGTCAAGAAAACAATAAAGGGTGTTTACACCACTAGTCTTGTAATATTTTTACTTTTTTAGCCTCATTGTCTGGAAATCCAATATGTTCGAATATTAAACAAATCATTCTAGGCATAAGATGTAATATAAAGAAGTAAAATATATCAAAATGTTCTCCAAGTCAAACTCCATAAATGAATAAAGGTGCAGTTTTATTCAACCAAAATGTTTTTTATGAGCAATACAACAGTAAGGCTTTATTTAACAGTGTGTAATTTCCTGGTAATTTCCAAGAAAAAACATGTGACCTGGAACTAATTACAGTGAAAACAGAGAAGACGTTTTGAAAGTTACTTGAGACAGAGTTTAGTTAGCTGAGTTTATTGGCAGCTGTTCAAATTTTAATTTCTAACAAATTTAAAAGACTTTCTTTTTGGTGTCGGGGGGGTGTGGGGTGTTCAGGGACCTGCTAACGACCACTTTATTTCAAACAGCCACTTTTCATTACAACATCTGTCTCTGTCAATCGAAACAAACCAGTCAGAACCAGTCATGTGATTGGTTGTGTTTTGACTGAGCAGGTGTGTGTCCGTGCGTTGTGCCACCCACCTGAGATGACACGCTGTCTGATACCTGCCTCAGTTCCCAGCAGTGAGCCCTCGTACATCCCACCATTTCAAAATTCACAGCTGATTTTGTTTTGTGTCACAGTTTCCAGCGATGACGCCGGGTAGACTTTGTTACTCATGAAACCACAAACAAAGACAAGTGGAAATAGGCAGATTCACCGGGCATGTAGTCTTTATATTTTCGTGGTAATGTGAGATATAACACGCAGGGACAAACACGACGTGGATGAAGTCAGTGATTCATTAAACACTGCTCGTACCGTGTGGAGCACCAACCTGCAGCACCAGAGGAAAAGAAAATACTTGTGTGTGTTAATGTGCGGTTCACCTGTGGATCCATGCCGTCCTCCACACAGTGACTGGTGGCTGCTCACATCAGCCTCCCATATTTCACCTGTGTGCTGGCAACCTTTTGCCACTGCGTTGAGTTTTATAGGGGCCAATAAAAATCCCTTTGACGCACAGACAGCTGAATAACGATTCCAACATAAGTCCCTTTAGTGATACCAAACAATTAGAGAGAGTTCACGTCCATCACATTAGTGCTGAGAAGTCAGAGTAGATGTTAAAACTGTGCAGTGAGAACAACGTGAGACAGACCTGTGCCTTTAAAAGATAAAGATGGTGAAGGAGCTATAAACTGTGTCTTCAGGAGGATCCAGCTCCACAGCGGACACTGAGGGCCAACACAACAAATCAAGACGCGGTGTACTCTTCACCTCTGAATACACAGTGCGGCGTTGTGGGTTGTTTGTTGAGGTGTTGCAGCTGCAACTCTCCACTTCCCTGCGTCAATCCCCAGAGAACAATGTGAGGATGTGATTATTGTTGATAATCTCAAGGTAAGCTGCCAGGCTGTGGCAACGCTCGGCTGCAGAACTGAGAGGAAAACCTCAAACCAGGTTTGTTGCACAATGCTACAGTTCTGTGTGTCCATGTACTCACGTATAAATGACACCTCTTCTGTTTCAGTAGCAGCTCACTAATAATCCCAACCAGAAATCCTTCACACATGTACTCCGTTCATTCTGTTCACGGTCTTTCTGCTGAATCTGCCGTGTTTGTGAGCGCAGCGATGACTTTTCATCGTGATAAATAGAAGAATTACTGAAAATCTGAGCACACTGATTGTAAGCAAACACACACACACACACACACACACACACACACACACACACAGACCACCACCACCTGACCAGAGAGGTCAGAGGTCAGGGTCTGACAGAGGAACTCCACAGAGCTGATTTGCTGCACTGACCGTAGATCAGCTGATTCTTGACTGCCCAGCAGACATACTCACAGTCAAGGCAAGGGGGCCGCCTGGTGGTGAAAAGTATTCATTACACAAACACAGCCTTTCTTTGCTTAACCTAAATGTGACAGCAGAAACAACTCAAAACAGGTTTTAAATTCAAACACCCACCTGTGTTACCTTTGAATTCATTCGATCCATCAACAAGTCGTCCAGCTTTCTTCCACAAGAAAGATCAGATTAAGATCAATATTTGCTTGTTTTCTGGATGTAAGATTGAAGTGGTTTTCTAAAATCCTGATCCCTGAAATTCCTATTTTATAAAGCCACTTTTCATTATGTCAATCTAAACAAACAAGTCGGAACCAGTCATGTGATTGGTTGTGTTTTGACTGAGCAAGCAGCCAAGTGGGGGTGTGTGTGTCCATACATGCCACTTCACACCTAAAACCACACCGAACATGACATCGACGAATCAGTTCTGTCCAGAAATGGAAATATTCTTCTTCCAGATTGAGAAACTCCCAGAATCTCACGTCCACCTGCGCTGACACACCGTCTGATACCTGCCTCAGTTCCCAGCAGTGAGCCCTTGTACACCCCACCATTTCAAAACACCGGGTAGACTTTGTTACTCATGAAACCACAAACAAAAATAGAAGCATCTTAAAATAGGTATCGGAAATAACACACATGGACAAACTGACACTTTGCCCATTAAACACTGGTCACACTGGATGTATCACTAACCTGTATCCTGGTGCACCTGTCCTTTAAAACACCATCACCTTTCTGTTGTGTTGTTAGTCCACCATTTAAAACGTGTGGCTGCAACTTGTGATTTCTGCTCTTTTATGAGATTCGTGTGTAAAAGCGACTTCCATCTGAGGAGCCACAGAAACGAGTAATCTAAATCTAAAAATCATTTCTGAAGAACACGGATGTGTTTTTGGACAAGATCATTCAATCATGACTTCAGTGTCTGTTGATATGTAGAAAGAGTCAGAGGTAGTTTGATGGATAATAACAAACTGTGTCTTTCCAGCTGTTTTCAGACGCTGATGTTTGTTTTTCAGGATTGTAAAGAAAAAAAGGGGCGCGCCCAAAAGTCGTACAGGGCCACTTGAAGACGTCATCAAAACGCGCCCTGCCGAAAGCTCTTAAGCGGTAAGCATTTTCATTTTTGCTAATTAGGATTATAGAACTGTCTTATTGAACGTTAATGACTTCTTTCTTGGTTCGTGTGTGAAAGATTTACATAAAGACAAGTCGCTGGTTTAGTGTGAAAGCATCAGGCGCAGCGGCGGGTGACATTTTGTTGATTCATCCCCATTTGTGTTAATTGGGCACCAGTTCAGCTCAGAATGAGCCTTTTCTAAAAGGCTTTGAGTTCACGTAAACACGAACAACCTGAGCTAATGTAGGAGTTTAATGCCGACCTCAGTCCGCGCTGAGTGCTAAGTCACTTAGCTAACTGCTAACTGCTAAGTTTGTCTCTTTCACTTTCACAACCGGCCGCAGATGACCAAGCAAATCTGTAGTTTCTGTGTTAAGCTAGCTGGTTAGCTCCCGTTAACTTCGCTGTCCTCATACAGACAATCACAGTAACTGTGTATTTGTTCTCCACAGTGGGGTTGACTGCAGTCTCCAAAAATGGTGAGTGAAGTTGGTCTTTGAATGTTGATTTGTAGTTATGATGATGATGATGATGATGCTGCTGCTCATCTTCTTGTGAGAGAAAACAAAGCAGCTCTGCAGCCACACTAATGAAGCCATAACTCCCCTTAGTCTTTATGAATGATGAACAATATTTCAGTTATTATTTGTCCATGCAGCATGAAAGAGAAAGCTGTGTACGTTCCTCTGCAGACTTTAACATACAGACGGGTGTGTCAGTAAAGTGTTAGGCCACCACGAGCCCCCAGACCAGCTTCCTTTGTCTTAGATCCTCCAGAAGTCTGGACTCTGCCAGAGGGATGAACACCATCCTTCAAAAGAGATTCCCTCATTTGGTGTTTTGCTGGTGGTGGTGGAGAGTAGGCCGTAACATATGATTCATGTGCACACTCCTAAAAGCATTCAGTGACCCTCCTGCTCTGTACAGAAGCATCTACATTCGTTATATTTCTCTGAAATGACAACGACACACACTTCACCCTTTAAATGATGGTGTATTTGGCTGTAGATTGCAGAGTTATCCGTTCTACAAGCCACTGGTTAGATGTTAAATCTGATCTGCTGGTCCACTAGCTGCGGAAAGACATTTCCCATGTATGTTTCCAAGGAGCCATTTCATCAACAAGCAGAATGAATTATATACTGGTCAGCATGCTTCAGAGAGGTAAAGGCTATCAGTGAGAAAACCCAACAGAATTAAGGTCACATTTTCTAGTCAAAGATGTTCGACATTTACAAGAGAAAGCTTTCTTATTGTCAGTGAATTGGCTTTCATCTGTTTTCTGTTTCCTTTCAGTCCCGTCGATATGATTCACGAACAACCATCTTCTCACCGGAGGGTAAGAGAAGAATGTTTGGACCAGATATAGAACTTGTACTCGTGAAAGCAGGCATCTTTGTTTTTAAATGTCTTGCCTTTCAGTGCTTTGTGCTTGCGTCCTCATCTGTGTGTCATTTGCAGGGCGTCTGTATCAGGTGGAGTATGCCATGGAAGCCATCGGCCACGCCGGCACCTGCCTGGGGATTTTAGCCAACGACGGAGTGCTGCTGGCTGCTGAGAGGAGGAACATTCACAAGCTGCTGGATGAAGTCTTCTTCTCAGAGAAAATCTACAAGCTCAATGAGTGAGTTCATTTTAGTGGCATTGGTTGGCAAATGTTTACAGTTTACAGATCTACAACTTCAAAAGGGCTTGATGTCGTTCTTTTAGTTCAGCTGCAGTGACGTATTTCTCTAACGTCCTGCATTAAACAATTCCATTATCAGACATAGAGAGAAAACCTGTTTTTGCAATGATCCTACATCTTCCCCTGTCCCTGCAGAGACATGGCGTGCAGCGTGGCAGGAATCACATCAGATGCCAACGTGCTGACCAATGAGCTGAGGCTTATAGCACAGAGGTAAGCTCCAGTCATGAACACGCTCTTCTTCATGTGTGGTTCTAGTGGGACGAAATACAAATATGAATGTGACGATCTGTGTCGCTGTTACAGGTACCTGCTGCAGTACCAGGAGCCGATCCCCTGCGAGCAGCTGGTCACAGCTTTGTGTGACATCAAACAGGCCTACACCCAGTTTGGAGGTACAAAGCAGCACCGCTCTGTTCTGTATTAGCAGAAGACAAGCGTCTCATCTTCACGCAGGTCTACCTTTGTATTGTTTCTGTTGGTCTCCGGCTCGTAAATCATTGGCCGACAGCGACCCACAACCTCACACATGTAAACAAACTGGTGTGTGCAGATAAATGGGCAGTTAATGTGCTTAGCTGGCATGTTCCCCCGGAGGTAGATCCCTATCCAGTTAGCTACAATAATAATAACAACATCCAGGGGGCTCCTTTTTTAACTGTTAGTCGTTTGGAATGATTTATGTAACAAGTACGTTTTTATTTCCAAACAGCTCGTGTTGCAAAGTTGTGATCAAGATTATAACTCATGATCATTAGTCTCTCTCTCTCTCTACTACTCTACTCTTTGCATCTAATAAACAACCAATGTTGAACCTCACAAATCTCACAAAGTATTAAGGTTAAAAAAGTTGTAAACACCACAGACTGCTGAATCAGTGTGTCTGTGTTCTCAGGAAAGCGTCCCTTTGGAGTCTCGCTGCTCTACATGGGCTGGGATAAGCACTATGGCTTCCAGCTCTACCAGAGTGACCCCAGTGGAAACTACGGAGGCTGGAAGGCCACCTGCATCGGGAACAACAGTGCTGTAAGTCTCACAGGGGGGCTTCAAAGCTCTTCTCCAAGAATTACATTTAAAATGGGTTGAATCATGAAGAATCACCAATGTGTGTGGAATCTGAATATTTGGATTTGAACACCGTCCAGATGTGTTCAGACAAAGTGAGGGAATTACAAAGCTGCTGTTCCACGCAGTGACACTGGAGGGCGCAGCTGCACAGAGCTTTTAAACACAGTGGCCATAAAAAGGACTGGACGCTCACAATGAACAGACATGCTGTGGCCTACTTACTGCTGACTCTCGGGACAGCTAATTGTGTAAGTCCTGATTCATGGTGGCTTTGCTAATCTCAGTGGGTCTTTACAGGGCTGCACACAGAGCATTGTGGGAAACAGAGCCGCCTCAGAGCATTGTGTGAACACTTTTGTCCAAAGAGGCCATTCGGGTACCCTGAGTGCACCTGAACAGTGCGAGTGTTGTGCTCCACACACTGAGCTGTACTGTGACATCTGGCTGCTGGTAATAGTCTGAGAGAAGAAGATAAACTGAGGTGGAAATGCAATCTTCACGACTGGAAAGGGATGGAAAGACCATTCTGCAGCACGAACAAGTCAGGATGGTGTTTTGCAATAAGAGTGGTTTTAACTTTGTCTGTCTTTGTGTGCCTTGTCCACTCCTAGGCGGCTGTCTCCATGCTGAAGCAGGACTTCAAGGAGGGAGAGATGACACTGTCCGCAGCCCTCGCTCTTGCCGTTAAAGTTCTCAATAAAACCATGGACGTCAGCAAGCTGTCTGCGGAGAAAGGTGCAGATTTGAGAGATGCAGTAGTATCTCTTTACCATGTAGAATAATCTGATCTATAATCTGAAAAGCTATAGATCTGTTTAGAGCAAATGATGTCACACTAACTGTGTTTGATCTGGCTCTCAGGTGTGTGTACGCAACAGATTGATTATACCTGATCAACCTGTTAACAGTGACACTGCATCTAACTGAAATACACATCATGTAGAACTGCACATAAGCACTTCATACATTGTCTTCCTCTGCGATATGAAACGTCACAATAAAAGCTGAGTTTTTAAGGGTTTAAACTGCCGTATTAAAGCAGCAGGTTTCTTACCGTCTGCCTCTGTCGTTTCAGTGGAGATCGCCACTCTGACCCGCGAGAACGGCAAGACCTGCATCAAAGTGCTGAAGCTGAAGGAAGTCGAGGAGCTGATCAAGAGACACGAGGCGGAGGAGGCCAAAGCCGAGAAAGACAAGAAAGACAAGGAACAGAAAGAGAAGGACAAGCAGTGAGGTGTGAAAGAACGGGTGCGAGTGTGTGAGTGTAGATGTAGAAGCCTTCAGGTGTGTTTGCATTTGTGTTGTTTGTTGTAATAAATCCAGATGGTGACTTATTGACTATGGAGTTTATTTCTGATTTAGTTGTTTTTATCTGTTTCACTTTAACTGTCTTTTACATGTTCACTGTTGTGGTGCTGTAATTCCTGGTCAAAACAAGTATTATTTCTTTCTTTTATAAACTGGGCAATAACACTGAGTAGTTCAAAGAAAATCTTGTTTATTTCAGCCCACTTCGAAGGTTTAAGAGTCTGAACTGATCCCGTCCTTTACTTTAATGATTTATGGGGATTTACAGTTGAAGTCAACATGAGATCGCAGCTCAGTCTGTTGTTGGACGGAGCAGATGGTCTCCATGTATTCTGCCTGCATACTTTAAACTGTTATGAAACAGGAGACCACGATTACACAATGATAAATATGTTTAAGTGTGTGTGGGGGTGGGGGGGGTAATTTCCCTTATTGTAAAACAGGAAGTTTACGAGCTGACAGTGCTGCCAATGTCCTGCACTTTTTGATCATTATTGAATTTAGCAGCTATAATCAATATTTTCATATTGTATCAAACGAGGATGTGAAAGCGGTTGTTCGCAGTGATCAGACAGACTCGGTGAGAGACCAGCTGCTGGACACGGTGCAGCGTTCAGCAGCTAAACAGCCAGATGTTTCCCTCAGGAGGTGGAGGAGACCAGAACCAGAGCTAACAGACAGAGAAGACTCAAGAGACTCAAACACGACCCCCCCCCATGAAGGATCATGTTGTTCCATAACTGCTGGATGCGTAAATATGCAGCTGTTTCATGTGAATAGCAAAAACAAGCAGTTTTCTCACCTCAAGGTCCTTTTAGTAGCTGTGTTCAGCTTTCAGTCATGTTACATGGTCTTTATCAGCAGTGGTCGATGTTCGGAGCCATTAAATGGACCTTGTGGTGAGATTATTCTGTCAGCAGTAGTTATATCAGGACTCTATGAGATGATACGGAGTAGGAACAGTTTAATTCGAGCACATGACATCTGATGTGATCTTCAGTGTAAGTCTCTTCAGAGAGGATTAGCTGCCGACCGGCTGCTTTTAACTCTGCTAACCGGATGCTGGAAACTGAGAGGACGTGCATAGACAGTTTCTGAGAAACGGCTCATCAGCCTCAATCTGAGGTGAGTTTATATAAAGTCAGCATAAGATTAAGGCCAGGAGGGGACGATCTGCCTCTTGTCTTTTAGTCCAGCGGATTAGTGACAGCTTGAATGTCTGATTTTAGGTTTTACTGCTGCTGGTGGTGAGGGGGGGGGGGGGGGCAGCAGCTTCAGACAGACAGATTCATTCATTTTACAGGAGCCCACAGACACATTTTATAGGCGACAACTTTCTGTAGCACCCCCAGTGGCCAAATATCAATGTTAGAACACAATATGTTAGAAAACACAACAACAAAACTGGGGGGGGGGGGGTTTGACCACTAGCAGCTCTACAGAGCAATGTTTTTATGAATGGTCCCCATTTACTTTGTACTGAGTGACACAGAGGTGTCATTAACCCTGACCCAGGAACAGTGACTGTACACACACCTCGACACAACAGGGCACCTGATGTGTTTTCTGTTTGTTCTGTTTTCTGTGTTCTGTTTGTCCTGTTTTGTTTGTTCTGTTTTCTGTTTGTTGTGTTTTGCGTCCAGTGCTGCTGTGTTTGGCCCCTCAGGGCCACTGTACTGCAGGTTAAAGCTCTTTTCTCCTGCAGGAGACAACAGAGGTTTTAAAACAGGGTGCTGCTGTATTAGAGAAGCCGATATAGCGCCGCTGAGTCCATCCTGGCCCGGGCCCTGAAAATAGATCCCTAGATCAACTGACTTGAGGTTGTTGTAGTCTCTGGCGAGGAGCCGGCGGGGAGCTGTCATGTGCTGTGAGCTGAGCTGTTGGAGATTAACGCCTGAGTCAGCGATCGGCTGAAAGAGCTTCCCACATCTACTGTTCCAGAAAAACACTTTCATTTCCTCAAATCTGCCTCATCATCGCTGCTCTACTTCTACGTTTTTGATCTTATATCAGTGTTTATTTGGCTGCCATGCTGTCCCGCATGTGTAATTGCAGTTATTTTAAAGCCTCCAGTGTGGTTTCTCAGCTTTATAACCTTGGCCTGCTTCCTGTGTTGTTTGCTGTAACTTACAATGGCTGTCTTGAAAAACTAGTGTAATTAAGCCCCATGGCAAGAAAACATGTGACAACTGCACACAGGAACAAAAACAAGCAGAAAACACCAGTTTAGATAACAAGTTTTATTGTCCCCCCCCCCCCCCCCCAAGACAAACATTTCCAGAGTATACAAGTGTGGATTGTCATTGAATGGTTGCCAACTATCTCACTGAGAACAGAAAATAAACCCCTAAACTAACTATCACAGTAAACATTTGAGAAATATACATACATAAAAATATACCTCTGAGAAAATTCATATATTGACATTTCCTAACAGCTTATAGCCAGGGCTCAATCAGTAGCAACAGAGACTCGTATGATCTGGACACATGCAGAAGAAAAAGGCCCCCACCCCATCCCAACACCAACATGGAACAGACCGCCGTCGCGTGTCTCTGAGGTGTTACAGGTAGTATGGCTGGCATGGGGAATGTAGGTTAATATTGCTTTACATACCATACTAGGTTTCACTTTTGAAAAGCAAGATGATTTCAGTCGACAGCACGTTACAGACTGAATGGATTCTTTGGCGTTTTTTTATTCAGAGTACTAAAAAACAAACAAAACAAAAAAAAAAAACCTGCACAGGATTCCTCCTGCGTTTTTACTCTAATTGCATAAACGGTAATCACCTGAAGTGCTCCTGTCGTACCCCTACGGTGAGCTCTTTTCCTCACATAGCACGGGTCTGAATCTGCATGAAATATGGAAAATAGACACATTCCTCAATAAGACTCAAGAGTACAAAATAATAACATTGCACGCTCCTCCTTAGGCACAAAAAGCCTCATTTCAATCGAGCTTTCAACTGGTGCGGGGTGGTACTACTGATGACTGACGAAGCTTCACTGGCCTCAGTTTGTACCTCTCATGTAGCTCATTGTTCCACTCAGAGATAAGATTAATAAAAACAAATAATACGCAGGTTGTTTAACAAAACTTAACACTGTTCTGAAGATATTTTCAGAACCACGTAGATGAAAAAAATATTTTTCCTGATCTAAAACAAAGATGGCTGCCAGATATGACATTATGTCCGTGCTCAAATTGCACGCCACGAAACAAGACTTGTCAACATCGATCTTTCATACAGAATAACCCGTTTGTGTTGCACAGAACAAGCAAGGACATAATGGAACATTTGGGAGACAAGTTAAAAATCTTCATGGTGACACAATAAGTGTTGCTAAACAACCTTTCCAAATATCGGCAGGTATTTATCTTTCAAAATAAAAATAAAAACAGATGCCGAGCTTGACTTGAATGTAACGGAAACACATGAGAGGCTCAAACTGGAACTAAAGCTTCACTAGATTCAAACATCAGGAGTGCATTTTAATGCAAACCGTTAGTGGAGCTTCGCTTTAAACCTGACCATCTTACATGAACAATTATTCAGCTTATGATCTTTTAAAAATATAAACTCGTTCGTTTCCGTGTGCGACGTGAAACAACAGCGACCGCCCTCCTCTCCAGCTCGTCAATAACTCACACCGTCAGCTTGGCAGGCCGGTTATTACTCAGAGAAGGAGGAGGTGCCTCAGCCAGCTGGCAGCTACAACATACAGGCTGCTTCGGACACTAACAGGATATCTCCACATTCGTGGCTCGATTGTTTTGGGCAGATGAGAGCTAAAAAAATTAAAAACCCCAGAGTGAGTGACATGTGCTGGAATGATGTCTTAACATATCAGGAAGACGTGTGAAGAAATGTTTACATGGTGCTTTAATGTTAAATATAAATACATCAGGCTTTCGCCCTCTATATCATGAAGCAAAACAACATTTTATTGACCATACCAAACCCATAATTCCCTCTGTTTACCCCTACCAACACCGCCCGCATGGTACACAGCACACAAAGTCTCTTTCCTTATAAAAAGGTCGGAGCTGTCAGTGGAGAGATATGCTGAATTGTAATGTAAAACACCACCTTCTCCCGACGGTTTGTCTCGTTGATGGCGGCACAAACAAAGAATGTGGCCGAGACGGGAACAAATGAAAAGGAAAGCTGTGATGACTTCACTCAAGCTACGCCACTCCCTGTTCCTCCAGTCTGCAGTTGTCCTCGGGGAAGGGAGAGGGAGAAGGCAAGGGCGTCTGTGTCACATGGAAATCCTACCACTCCCGAACACCCCCTTAAATCACAAGTCTATAAAAAAATAAAAAAAGAAAAGAAAAAAGGTGACGCCCCTCCCATTCAGTGATGAAGGATTTTTGGGAGGGAGGTTTGTGTCGGAGTGACAGTCGAGGCGACTTCGACTGCTGGAGGAAGAAAATGGACAGAAAGTGTACTGGAGGGGTGGGTGGGTGGGTGGGGGGGGCACGTGTGGCAGTCACTCCTCGTCTGAGCTGCTGTTGTCCAGAGAGTAAACCATGAAGGCCAGATCAGGCCGGGCCGGTACCATGGGGTTGCCCGGCTTCACCATCTGAAAGCCCATGTAGTGGAAAGTCTTGATGATGGACACTGAAGAGGAAACAGGAGGAGGGTCAGAGGCTCGACTCAGGTCTGAGCGATGAACTCATTTGATTAGTTACACATTTGTTAGAGAATACTCAGACATTAGTTCAACTTTTGGGGAAACGCCTTTTCACTTTCTCTGCAAGAATGAGATGACGAGACTGATCTCGTGTCTGTGAGAAAACTACGGAGCTGCAGTCTGAAGGTAGTTAGCCTAGCTTAGCATAAAGACTGGAAGCAGAGGGAAACCGCAAGTCTGGCTCTCTATGAACAGAAGTTCATAAAAACATTCCCATAAAAACATTAAACACACACAAAGTCTTCATATCAATAAAAACGGCTGTGAGAAGCAAACCCTGGCTCTACAACCAACAACAGCAGTATTTAAAAAGGACAAGAGCTCTTACATCGATCCTCTCTGCTTTTATGGAACCACAGGAACACGTAGTTAACTTTCAGCTTCTCCTCCGAAAACTCCAGCAGAGCTGTCAGCCTGAGGATGACATGAACACAGAGAGTCAGTTGGTGAACGAGGGGAGTGGCGATGACGCACACAAAGTGCTTTTTATTTTTTTCTCTTTACATAAGCGCTGCAACTTTACATAATAATGCAGTGGCAGCTGCGAAGCTGCCTGCTCCAGCGGCTGGCTCTGAGCCCGCAGCAGGCGAGGTTACTCTGCCCCGGCATCGATTACAGCCAAGCGCAAAGACAGGCAGTGAAAACAGAAACGTATTAGCATCCTTTTTCATTTGGGGCACACTGATAAGCTCAAAACACGATGACAGCAGCCTCTCGTGTACGATTTAGACCCATCTGGTGTGCAGACTTCCACTAAACTGCTGCGTTAGACTTGACGGGGCTATTTTCAACAGGAGAGCACATCTTTATGGGTTTGCAGTAACGGGTCTCAACACATCCTCACCCCTCTTTGCTCCCCTCCACCAGCGCCCCCGCAGGGATCTCCAGGAAGAGGCTGTCTTCTGATAGAGCCGTGTCCCAGAAGGCCGAGCGGCGCTCACTCAGTTGGTAGTGGAAGCGGAGAAGAGAGGGGTTCCCACTCACTGGAGCAGCCTGTGTCACTGTTAACTTCTCATCCTGGATCATTAAGGGGGGGGGGGGAAGCCAAGATTTAGTTTATCCATTCTAGTTTATTTTCCCACATTAATGCATTTTAAAACTGGAGCAAATGAGAGTCTAGAGACAAACACCCTTGAAGCTATAGACTCATACATGCTGGAAAAGTTTGAATGATGAATGAAAGTTCTGCATTTTGTCTCTTTCTCAGCTGATCACAACTCTAAACACAGACATCAGAACACAATAATAACGCAAATTAATGTAGACTTAATTGTTGTCCAGTGTGTTAAAAGACCAAGTCAGTGTGTTTAGTGTTTACATGTGAATGAGAGATTGTATCTTGTTGTTAACCTTCACACCACTGGGCACTTTGACCAATCGGATAACAAAGATTATTATCGAGTATTAGAAATCTGTCTGCATCTGAGAGCATCTCAAGTCTGAAGTGACACGAGACAAAGAGGAAGTGGCCCTGAGTAACATGTCCCGACTGTAACTGAACTGCCCTCATTAACTTACTGAGACATTCTTAGCATGAGTTCTATGTCAGAACCAGAAACAAGTTTCTACACATCGGCGATGTCCACAATCTGAATGTGTAGCCCGTTGGTTCGGTGCATTAGTTTACTCCCTGCAGCGGTTGCTGCATTTACTGGATCTGATGTACGGAGCAGCGCTGCGAGTCACTCTGGATGAAGCGTCATGTAGATGTGCGTACATACTGAAGCCGACGTGTAAATAAAGTTATACTGAGGTACCTGCCTTGCATGTCCTACAGTAAATACATGTGATTCCCAGAGTTCAGAGTCGAGACCAAATCTGATGAACCGGTAACGTTACACATGGTTGTTTTGATCGCTGAGGCCAGATGAGGATGTCAAGATGACAGTTGTGACTGATCTGTCTGATCCTAAATCTGTAATCTCCAGTCACATGTCTGTGTGTGTGTCACTCTCACAGTAAATAAACACATTACTTTCTATTCTAAAATAGAGAGGAAACTATGTGAATGAATGACTTTATGCATTAAATCCACTGCAGGTGGAGATTTTTAAGCTTGAATAAAAAGCAAAATGAGGGTACTACTCATTAACAAGCTGCTCCCGTGTTCAGAGTGGACCCTGAGGGATGAAGCACTTAACACAATATTACCTAAAGTGCTTACAGCAAGTTAGAACAACATGTGTCGACTGTTTCCTTTTAAAAACCCTTTAGCTTTTAGAAAATGTATTTTATCTCAAAATAAAAAGCCTTTAAAAACACCACATCTGGGACAAAGATTTATATCATCCAACTGTCTTTTAATAACGCATCAAGTCCCAGGTGACATGGAAAGTGTGACCTGTGAATACGTCACAGTCACAGCACTTCAGACTGTGGTTTTGCTCTTTATCACAGCGGCACTTGTTGGACCACAGCCCTCTGCGTTGTTGTCACCTTGTGTAGTAGCACGCCGAGAGAGTGATCCCTGACAGTCCCTCGCCCACCCGGGATCTTCAGTTGTGGGTGAGGGGCATCAGGAGCACCACAGAGGCCCCGGAGACTGAGGGATGGAGCTGGGCAGCCGAGACCCCGCTAACCAGGAACTGGAAGGAGAAAGATGAATCAGTTAGTGTTTGAGATCGTCTCACTGAATCTCATCTTCTGTCCTGTACTCACTCTGTACCCCCCCCCCCCCCCCCCCCAAGTCTTTGGCTGTTTGCCAATAAAAACTCAGCTTTAAAAGTATCCTGGGAGGCAAATGACGACCTCTTAACTGACATCAATATTCAATAACTGATGCAAGTGGAATATAGTTTCTCGCTGCTGGTTTCTAAAAGGAAACTGGCCTCCCGAGGTCCTGGTTTACACAGACTGCACTCACTGTGACAAGTGCAGCTTTCCAAACTGAACTGTATGGACACTGTTGTGTTTCAAGAAGGGACTGTCAGAACTCGTGTGTGTTTACAAGGAAACTCCAAGGGGCATCTTTAACTCAAATAGACAGAACTGCAACTGAAACACACGATGACTAATCCTGCTCTGCTACTGATGAAAACCCCTCAGCTCGTTGCCTCACTCACACGGCCCCAGTTTAACTTCATTAGGTACGTCCCTGTACTACCTAATGAAGGTAGTACAGGGACTACTACTCTGCAGCACACACACAGCAGTCAGAGGGATTTCACATGATATCATGCTGTAAACTCCTCCCGTTTGACTTTATTCCTATGAAGTAATGATGTAATGTTTCCCTCGGAGTGAAGAATCTGCCGGACAAGTTTCTGATCAGCTGACTGGAACTGAATATCTTTAAACCTGAGACTCTGTGGACCAGTTAGTCCAGTCTGGTTGGGTATATATAGATTTCTCATGCCGTGTGACCACAATTCAAACACATTCAAATCATAAACAAAGAACCAAGCCAGTAAGCATGTGATGTGGACCATCTCTGCAGATTATTGTTTTACTTCGAGCAAGTTTCAGTCCATTGACTCCGACCGAAAGTCCATCACAGGCTGTTTGTTTATGACGACAAAATTAAAGCCCATGATTTATAACAGCGTTCAAAGAGTTCCTGAGAGGTTGTGCAAGTGGTGGAAGGCATGTATCATCAACAAGCACATGATCTGTAAACACCTCTGCAAATAGCTTGTGAGGCTTTCTGGGACGCACGTCTTGTGGGTTTTGAGTTACTGTCGCGTATCTCAAGCCAGACATGATGGCAGCCGGCCGACGTTGCCAGACGGGCCGGGACATGAGGGCCGGGGATTCTCATTTTGTCAGACTTTGGCCTTTTAGACGAGCAGATAGATCCCCTCCACAGCCTGCCCCAGGAGAGGCTCCAGGACTTTTATTTAAACCCGTCTCACGCTGCACCAGGTAGACCGACCTGTTTGGCATGTGTTGCAGAAAAACATCAGCTACATGTAGAGGAGGGGCTGTGCTGCAGTCTCTCCCCGCAGACCGGACAGGTAACCTGGACGACCTGATCTGCATAACTACGAGCCAAGAGAGTGAGCAGTGGAAAACAAGCTCATTATTCTGGCCTTCTACACTCTCCCCGTCTCATCACTTCGTTGGTTCGTAACTATGCAGAGACAACACATGAGCTGCAGCATTAACACCACATCTGGGACAAAGATTTATACCATCCAACTGTCTTTTAATAACGCATCAAGTCCCAGTTTAGCTTATTCTACCATTTCACATGCTGCAGCGGTGGAAGAAGTATTCGGATACTTTACTCTAGTAAAAGTAGTAGAGCTGCAAGGGTTAGTCGATCGAAAAAGGAAACTATTGACATTTTTAAAAGCAAAAATTTGATGTCTCCAGGTTCTCAAATGTGAGAATGTGCTGCTTTTCTTGTCATTGTAGTAAATTACATATTTTTTCTTTTTGTGCAACCCCCCCCCTCAAAAAAAATAATCTGCAGATTAATCAGTAATGAAAATAAATTGTTAGTTGCAGCTCCAAAAAGTAGCAACCACAATAGAAAAATACTCTATTACAAGTAAAAATCCTGCATTACAAATACAAAACCTTAAGTAAAATACTAGTAAAGAAAGTAAAGTATCATCAGCATAATGTACAGATAGTACCAAGTACTCATTATACAGCAGAATGGCTGCTGTCCATGTCACAATAATAAGACACGTTATTATTACAGATGCATGAACGTGTGAGCAGCATTGTCATTTTTTTGGCAGGTTAAAGGTGAGCTAATCTGAACTACTTCAATAAAGTTTTGGAGAGTTTAATCTATAACAATGCATTAGATTTTATAAGGTCACCATAGGTCTTATGTGTAAAATATTAATTAAGTAACCAGTAACTATAGCTGTTAGATAAAATGTAAAAAGCATAATATTTCCCTCTGTAGTGGATTAAAAGTAGCAACAAATGGAAATATTTAATTAAAGTTCAAGTACATTAAAATTGTACTTCAGTACAGTAAATGTACTTACATTCCACTACTGACTTACTGTAAACAAAGATATAATAAGTAAAATGGACGGCTGAAAGGTTGCAGTCGCAGCAGAGGGATGAGGTGAAATGTTGGCAGCGCACCATTAAAACCGTTTCTCTTCATTTACTCCAGAAACAAACCTGATACAGACGGTCGGGACGACAGGTAGGACGCAGACGGAGGAGGAGAGAAAGATAAGCGCGCCAAGACGTCAAGACCTGCTTCTCTTTTTCCATCTTCCCTTTCAGAGATGGACATAAGAGCCTGTCCCTGATGGAAAGGCCAGCTTGTTTTGAAAGGCAACACTTCTGACATTTCAGCCACACTCCAAGCAACGCTCCCCGCCCTCCCGTCCCATGATGCCACTCCAGCGGGAGAGCTGCAGCCTCCAGCACCCACCCCCCCCCGCCCCCGACAGGTCACAAGGTCACCCTAAAAACAGAATATAGGTTACGTTTTTAAAGAAGGTCGACTGGGCACCCACGTGAAGGCCGAGCACACTCACAAGGCTGGATCAATATGCCGGCGAGGATTTAATCATCTGTGTGTTGCCGAGTGCGTCATCGTTTGATTCTGCCAGCAGGGCCGAGCCGTGTGTGTGTACAGAAACACTTTCCTCTCTCTGAGGACCAACGCTTCCACTGCCAGTTTGCTCTTCCTGAGCCGGGAGTTGTTTTGAGAACTGATTCAGGTGAATTGTTTGAGGGGATGAACAGCCCGGGTCGGCCTGCTGCTGAGGCAGCGTTTAGCCGAGAGCCAAGAAACACACCACACAACCAAAACAGGAAGCGCTCCGGTAGGTCCTCCACGAAGACCGAAACACACCAAACTTCTAACGCTATAATTACCAGCTTTGTAATGGAAAAAGGACTCAACTTAAACTCAGTTTGTCAACATAAACAAGCTTGTTAACCCCAAAAAAACGTGTGGTGAGAATGATTTCAGTTGGAGACATAAACGTTTGCAGGAAAGCAAACAGGAGAGTCCTCAGACGTCCTCTGGCCCCTGGAAGTTTGGCAGAGCAGTGTTTCGGAAAAGACGTCGAGACAGAAACAGGAAAGGCAAACGTGCTCTGAAACCTGAGTGTGGATCAACGTATCCCTGTCAAAACCAGCTCCGCTGACCCCTGGACCCAAACTGTGGTCAGACACACAGGAGACAACAAAAACAACCAAACCAGTACAGTCCAGGAAGTGTTAACGCAAACAACAAATGTTCCTTTTGTTCATTTTGATCTTTGGTAGAGTAGAAAAAGTATTGCTTTGTAAAGCATTATTATTGTATAAATAGAAGCCACGTCAATAACAAACCCACCAAACTGTGAAAACAGGCAGCACTAATACAGAGAACGTTTTTAAAAACATCCTTTACACAGACGTTTGCCTCACCCAAAACACAGGCTGCCTGTAGTTAGAGGAATCGAACACCTGCATTGGTTTAATGCAGCTCAGGCTTTGTCAGTACAGGCACAGTTTGGTAACCCTGTGGCAGCAATAAATAACAGAATGACACCAAACTGAGGGACGAGCTCAAACAGCACAACAACGTCATAATTCACCATCTCATTACCGCAGCATGTGAGCCTGCATGTCTACTGCCTGTTGTGAAAACATTAGCTCTGGCAGGAAACAACGCCAACCTATTCATCCAACAGCACAGAGGGCGTGTCTGCGCACCACTTCACTGTCGGCCATGCTGTATTTCAGCACATGACACCAGCAGTTGGAACAAACACTGAAAACAATAAACTTTCATCTGGTTGTGTTTATTTCAGAATAAGCAAAGAGAGGCGGTAGTACGAGTCCCGTGTTGCCAGGGGAAACGGCCCCGTCACATGGGAACACAGAGCCCGCATACCGACAAAGAAAAAGAACACTTTATTATTACATATTAAAGCTGTGCTGACGATATGACCGAGAAATCCTTCACATTTATCCCACGTTGTCACTTTCTGAATAGGTTCTATTAGAGCTGAAAGTCATTCACCTAATCAATGAGACAAATCAGCACTCCTTAAATCACTATGTTGATTGATTAATTGCTTTAAGTTGGGGGGGAGGGGGGTTAAGTAAGATTGACTGGTTTCAGCTTATCAGATGGGAATACTTGCTGGTGTTCTTAGACTTCTATGATATTGAACTAAATATTGTTGGTAGGGCTGCACCTGACGATTTGTCTACCAATTATTTTCTTGATTAATAATTAATTGTTTGTAATAGTGAAACATGTCCATCAGAGTCTCCCTGAAAGTCCAAAACCCAAAAGACACTAAGTTTACAATGATGTAAAAAAGACTCAACTGGGAACCATGTCTTGCTTAAACGAGAGACATAAATGATTGCTGATTAGTTTTCAGTTGATAGACTAATCAATTAATCAACTAATCATTCCAGCTCTAATTGTTGGGTTTTGGGCTGTTGGTTGGACAAAACAATACATTTCTATGTCAACTTGGGCTTTGGGAAATGACATTTTTAATTATTATATGACATTTTTATGGACCTAAGATCAACAGTTTAATTGATAATTGATATATATATATATATATTGATATTTTGCCCGTGTGTGGGCATGTCCTCCAGTGCAGTGTGATCGTTTCTGAAGATTTGTGTCGCAGCTTCGCCCTCAGTCAACTATAATCGCCGAGGTTGACATTTCCAGATGTCAGCTGAAACTGGTTGGCATGGTTAATGTTTTGGTTTCGTTTACGGAAAAATTAGACGGCGCTCTGATGCAGACTCTTCCAGAAACCACAGCAACCACTGAAGAGATCAGTTAGCCAGTCGCTTAAAAAGGAGCACTTGGTTACACTTACGTAAAATAATAATCCAGCTGTTTCTGACTGAATGCACCACTGTACCACACACACACACACACACACACTGATGGTTGAGAAGTGAACCAGAGGAGGGGAGGGGGTTATATAACCAGGCTGATGTAGGCCAGTTGATGCCTTTAGCTGACAGGGCCGTAACAGTCAGAGAGCTAATCTAGTCTCTGCTCAGCATCAATGGACCTCTCCCTCTGTGCGTGTCAGATGATAAACCCTCAGAGGACGAACACAAGGCTTATGCTTCAAATTTAATACAGAAAAAGAATAACACACAGGCTCCAATTAATCCATGTTATTGCTTAATCGATTAACCTCAGGTCAACCTTACGATCAGTTCTCACATAAAGGCATATTAGCGACACTACGTGCCTATAGGACTACTATGGTGATGCAATAGGAGGACCGTCCAGTACAAAACACAACACAGCAGTGTGAGGTTATCATCATTATCGATTAGTCCGTCGATTAATCATTCAGTTTATAAAATGTCAGGAAGTCATGAAAATGCCTCCAAGTCCAATGTGAGTAATAAATCGATTTCAGGTCACCACAGATAGATAAGTTTGAGGTACTTTAGAAACAGCGTCTTCATCACAAAGTTTGTCCTCCAGACAGCACTGACAAGTTCAACTGTAAAATGTCCCGCTCCGTACATATCTCCATCACAGCAACCATTATTATAAACATCTGGTTTGTGTTTATGGAAAACATTAATATCAGACAACTTGTGATTGTTTGCAAAAATGGATATTTGCCTGAAAAATGTTTCTTTTCTCCAACCAACAGTCCAAAACTCAGAAGAAAAATCAGTTAATGTGCATTTAAGACCTGATACATGACTGCAGCGATCAATCACCAGGTTGATCAACATTAACTGCCAAATATTTTATTATTTTAATCAAGGAAAGATGTCAAACGTCTGCCTTTTCCACCTGTATGTAGTGTAGTGAATATCTTTGGGTTTTAGACTTCAGCTCTGGACCTCTGATGGCCTCCCTCCCACAGACTAAACGAGTCATTACTCGATCAAACAATGCGACAGATTAATCAATAATGAAAATGACTGTTGTTTTAAGACCCATTTCTTACAAACAACAAACAAGCTGCAGGTTCCCGGAAGAAACAATGATACTTTGGAGAAAAAAAAAAAGTTTCAAAAGCAGAAAACGCGTCGTGATGGGGGTTTAAAGCAACAAGTGCTTTGTGAGTACAGACGGTCGGTAAACTGTCCTGCTTCTTCACGTCAGTCGGCAGCTCTTGTTCCCGTCGCGTCTGTCACTCTGGTCATTTCTACACTTCTCGCTGTTGTTTTGCGGGCTAAGCTAGCAGGAAGTAAAGTCAAAGACTCTATAAAGGCACAGACACAAACACCCCACAGACACAAACAGGATACAACTGACGCCGACAGAAAGCCCGGCCGTGTCAGTTTAATGTTTCTAGAAGAATATTAGCATCCTCCTACCTTTCCTCGGTGTTCAGCATGATAGCTTCGAGGAAACAGGGGTCTTTAGCTCCTTTCTGACAACTAAAACAATTGCTATTCAGTAAAACCTCCACGGAGAAGTTCACCATCCGTACATGAAGACAAGACCTCGGACCGCTGAATGTGCGCGCGCAGCATCCGTTCACACCGCTCTACAGCAGACTGCGCGCTGCGGCTGCGCGACGGCGTATTTATAGCTGCAGCAAGGCATCATGGGTACTCCACCACAGGAAGTGACACAAGCCTCCTCAACAAAGTAAACAAACTGACATAAAACGATGAAAACTCATATATGATAAAAAACTATCACAGTAGCGTTTGTAAGATAATCATGTTGTGACCTTTTATATTAAGTGAACCGTAACTTTATCACATTTAATTTTAGTTTTAATGAAATTACTGTAATAAAACGACACACACTCAGAAAAGAAAAATCTTTATGTTGTCCTTACTTGGGCATGGGTGTTTATGTTGTGACACTTGATAAGTCGAGTTTAACCCCTCTAACCAACATTTCAGGAGGAAATAAGGTACTTTATACTGGATACCAGTTTGCTGGCTGAATAGGCGTATATCTGTTTCTCTTAACATTAGTGCTTGCTTCACCGCTGCTTGACTTTAAAGTAACTATATAAGATATTCAAAACCACTAGATGTTGCACTAGAGCACCAGCATCTCCAAACAAAAACAAATGGGCGTGTTGGCCGCACCTCCCCCTCACCATCGCTGTCTGCAAGGCCACCAGACTCCACTGACAAAAACACAAATTTGACCTTGCAGACTTAATTCAAACTCGACAGAAATAAAATGAAATTCACCAAATACATATATAAGTCTATAAATGGAACATAAATAAATATTAATAGTACATTTTCCACTTGAGTAAAAATTTCAGCTCTGATCTGGAGCCGTTTACCGGTGGAGGGAGAGCTCAGAGTTTATTTCTTAAACTTTAAACTTTAAACTTCCTACTTCTTCTACGTCTACTTTTACTTCAGCAAATATTTAAACAGTCCTTGATATTACTGTTGAGTATTGTAGTTTAGAATTAATGTTTTCCAGGGATACTGTTGTAATGTATACTTAAATGACATGCCATAGATTTAGTATTTCTATAGTTCTTTGCCTGAGGGATCGACCTACTTTTATAGCTTTATTTCTTTCTGTATGCTGTAGGATTAGCTTACACATGGCCTGACTGAGGTGTTCTGCATATAGACCCTCTCTCTTTTTAGGTAGTCATTGATTCTTCCAACAAGCTTTATACAGTGTAAGTACAGCCTAATCATTCTCAGAACCAATGTTGCATGTAACACACTGCAGCCTGGCCTTTAGTACCTGACGCCCAACATGAAGCTTTTTTCAGCTTCTAGGAGATTTTTTGAGCCTTTACGACAGCAAATCCTTCCTTCTCTCTTAGATTAACTCTCAGCCATGGCTCTAAAATGTCATTATTACTTGAAAATGACATCTTTTACCATCTCTAAGTCCCTTATGGCTCATAATTAAACTAATGCCTCACTGGATAATGTCTTAAGATCTTAATTATTTTCCTTACATAAGTATTGCACTTTAAAGTACTGCATAAAAAAAGGTCTCAAATAGATGTACATAAATTAAAATGCTGATTTTTCACAGTCTAGCTGTTTTACAATGCAGTTGCCATAGTAACACTGTCCTTGCCCATAGGTAATCAAATTCTCAATCCAAAAAGTCACTATTGTTGGTCTTTTTGTGATGTGGTTGTCTGGTGAAAATCTGAGAAAATGGAGGAGACGAATTAGACTGAAGAGGGAAACACTTGCAGACTTTATATAATCTGAAAGTATTGTTGAGTCTGAAGAAATGATTGTGGCAAGACATCGTCCCCTATGAAGGTAATAGTTTAGGACTAACACACCAGGACCCTGAAGCACTATGGTCAACCTTGACCTCTGACCCCTCTGAAGAAAAAGCAGTGTCAGGATCGAAGTGAGGGGATAGAGACTTTAAAAAAAACAGGAAGTGACCAGGAAGAGTCCTGTTCTTCCTCTAAAACTGTCCCTCGCAGCGGTCACCTTTTGGCCCAGAGTCTCAGCTTGAATCTGAACATAGACCCAGTTATGTAAGGAGGAATGGAAAAGAGCCCCAGAGCCAAACAGATTATCCGATTAGTAACAAGATAGCAGCCCAGCTACTTGATCCTGGCACATCACAGCATAAATGTTGGCGGTCCAGCTTGCCTGGGTAGACAGGGGACAGGGGGGTCATTGCCACCTGCCAGCCCTCGTGGAACAGCACCCTCATGATGTAACAGAGAGTGAAACCCTTCGCGGGAGTCTGTGTCGTGTGAATGACGGCATCAGTGGCAAGAGTGACTTACAGCAAGTGTAATAGTAGAATAAACTTAATTTCTAGTCCACCAGGTTTTCTCTGAATGTGATCATCATGTCAGCCTTCCTGACAGATCCTTCGTCTCCATCTCTTGATCTCCATCTCCTCAGTGAGTGGAAGAGATTTACTAATTGAGGATAATGTTTATTTCCTGGATATGAGAGGAGGCAGCATCCCAAACAATCATGCGAGAATGAGAAGCCAACAAAAGAAAAAACACAAATTAGACATAAGGGGATGTATACGTCATTCAGTAAGAAGATGAGGGGGATTTAATCAGAAGATCAGAAAGAGTCTTGATACAGGAGGGAGACAGGAGGAGGAAGCTTCCTCTCCCTAAACAACTGTTGCTGAGTATTTAACCCCTAACTGCTCCACCAAAGCCACCAGCAGCCACTGGTGGAAGACTGTGGCTGTACTGGGCAGCTCCCAGTGTGAATGTGGCAACTGACTGTGAATCAAAACTGTTCTTTGTCAGCCAAGAGGAGTCCTGACTGCTATTAAGTTATTGACATTAATTTTGTACATGAATTAATGTCTGTGAATAATTAAATGTTCTTTCTCACCCTCCACTAAGTTAAAACTAAAACCTTTTTAAGAGCAAAGCCACATGTCAAGCTCAGCCTCCAAACAGGCCAAACAGATGTCTTTTGATGCATTTCATCTTTTAATAAATGTTTAAAATTCATAGACGTTGTCATTTCAGTGTCATTTCCAAATCAATTCGGAATTTCAGCACCATGGATGTTAATGTCGTTCAACTTGTGAACTCAACTCAACTCGTCCTATAATGAAAAAATAAAAGACAATAACATAGAATACAAACTTAGAAAAGCATATTAAGGGTCACATTTGAAGGTGTTTGCAGTCCTTTGCTTTTCAAATGTCTTTATCCAAAATACAGACTGACTAACATGTTATGAAGAGGAGGTGTTCTTCATACAAAAACATGATTAATTAATAATTTGACAGTATATAATCTCATTAACAGGTTCACACAACCAGTAGACTGTTGGCCTATTTCTTCTTCAGGAGAGAGTCCGTCAGACGTTTTCAGTTCAGTCACTGAGACTGAAAACAAATGCTGAGGTCAAATTCTTGGCCTCATTATTTGTAATGCAAAGAAATGTGCTGAGATGTTTTTTTCCTGACGCCTATTTGTGTTGTTTTCTGTCCCTGACGGATTTCTGCTGTTTCCACATGACAAGTTTAAAACCAACGTGACTGTGGTGGGAATATGTAAACATGGTGACGTTGATGAGTTCAATATGAATTCAGTTTAGATTAGTACTTCATTTATTACGCATAAAAAAACAAACATTTCTAATGACAAAGAATAAACACTAACCCACAAAGAGAGATTAGACTGATTACTGGATTAACACTCGGTGCATATTAGCATATTAGCGCTAAATGGCAGCATGCAGAGTTTGAGCAGTTTGTAATTTTCAACTTCAGGATTCTCATTAAAAACCATAATTGCTTCAAGTACAAATTATTATTTTCTTCAGTATCACAAACTAACATTCAGAATATCCAACAAGACTAAAATTCTGCAGCCATGCTAGCAGCTCTGTGAGGCTGTCCTAAGACACAGTGGTGCTTTGAGCTAAATGCTAACATCAGTGTGCTAACATGCTCACAATGACAATGCTAACATGCAGATGTAATGTTTACCATGTCCACCATCCTAATGTAGCATGTTAGCATGCTAATATATGCTAATTATCAGTAAACATAAAGTACAGCTGATGGATGTCATTAGTTTTGCAGACTTTGACCTGATGATGGCGCTAGATGAAAAGTCTTTACACTGAATATGAGTACCAAATTAATGGAAATAGTTGTCAAGACTTTTAGCTAAAAACCACAAATATTAACCTCATGGTGGCGCTAGAGATAAACTCATTGGAGCACCAAAGTCAGCAGGATTCATCCTCTGTGGACCATGAATGTCTGTAGAGTCTGGACCGGGTGGTGGACCAACTGACGGAGAACCAGTCTGTTGTCTTACTGTCTGCAGCAGATGTCGGCTACATCATCATCATCATCATCAGCAGCAGCAGCAGCAGACAAAAAGCAGTCTGAGCCCGACTGAAGCTCCGGTGAACACTGAGTGAACCGTCCCTCGGCTGCCCTCCGTGAACTCCGTCACAGAGCTGCACATGAGACGCTGGCTGAAAAACAAAACATCTCAGTTTCAACCTGTCGCCTCGACGCTGCTTCACACCGACACCCCCTGACCTGGTATTTTGTTTTGTCTGCCAAGATCCTCACACCGAAGACAAAAGGCAGATCGTGTGAACAGCACGGGACACTCTATCACCGCTTTGAGGATGAAATATTGAACAGGAGCTCTCTCACTCTCTTTATTATACGTACATATGTGAAGCGCAGAGACGTGCACCCAACATTCACGCTGAAGGCCACAGAGTATTTTGCTTGATTTTACTATTAGAATTACTGTTTGATTTAATTTCCAGGCTGGAATCACATTAATGCTCAGTTGAACCTTCCTAACCTCCCAGTCAACACAGTCTGCAGGACAAAGTACCAACATTTATCTCCAAAAAAGCCTTCGATTCATGGTCAAGGAGAAACCTTCTCTTGACTGTTTTTTTTTGACACTGCAGTTAACTTGAGTTGTGGCCTCAGCTCGTCCTTTTCTGCCATGACTGTTGTGGTTTTATTGGAATAGAGATGCGTCTCTGACATATTTATTCTGTGTACCTGCGGGCTGCACTGTGAGATCATGTGCAGGTCCAGGTCAGATCAGATTTTGGATAACATGTTACTCCTGCTGAAAAATACAAAGATCACGTTTCCTTGTATACATTGTGTGTAAAAAAAATAACATATGTGTTACATAGGAGGGAAAACTGGGACGCTAACATCTGAATATACCGTTCCTCAGGTTTCATGCTCGTAGCTAAACTGTCTCTGTTACAAAGCTCAAGAAAGAAAAGAAGAAGAAGAAGAAGAAGTGTGTGTTACTGTGTGTGTGTGTGTGAGACAATCCCTGGACAAAGTCTTGATCTAATTAAAGCTCCCATTGTTTGTCATTCTGTGAGGGGACAGGTTGATTTATTCGTGCACTGACGTCCAGAATTCTTCCATTTCCACACTTTTGATTTGTCCGCTGGCATTAAAACTTCGACAGCTGTGCTCCTCACTGCCATTGGTTTGTTGCGATGTGCGGCTGTGAGTTCGGATCAGAGCGGCCCGTCGCTTCAGAGGAAGTTATGATGATGACAGCGGTTGTTGTGGGTGAGGTCCCCGTCAACAATGGAGCCGGGCGTGTAGGCGTCCACAGGAAGGAGAAGTTGTCCGCTTTTGTTCTTCAGATGTTTTGAGATTGTTTACATGTAAACTTCTGCGTGTCTCATGGCGGAGCAGCTGATAGTGTGTTGTTTTGGGGGGCTGATCTACAGGGTGTGGACGGACCCTTTGTATGTGGCTCCAACTGTAAATCATCACTGTGCACCACGTCCTCACCACGACGTGAGCTCCTGACAGAAGAAACAGAGAGGAAATGTCATTCTGTCACTAGGAATCTTGTTCCACTTTCACTCAGGCCTTGTTCACACACGTGCAGACATTTTTAAAAACAAATATTTTCCTCTTGTCTACACGCAAAGGTTTTAGGTCACTAAACTTTACTACACAGACAGCTGTGATCACTAGCTACTTAGCAGATTCAGATTATTATACAAAATGTGAATCCACTAATAAAGTATGAGATGATCTACCCAGCAGCATGTAAAGTAACACACAGACTGGTGAGACGTGGTTCCAGTCCCGTCCATCCCACAGGTGTCACCTTGTTCCTCTCAGGAAGTTGCCTTCACGTGATGAAACTCTGTCTGAGAGCCGTGCTGTTCCCTCTGTGCAGTCGTACTCAGCACCTTTATAAGCTGATTGTCTGTGTAATGCAGCCCTGCAGCACTGTCTCACTGTTTCCAGGCAGAGCTGTCGGCGTGCCCTGCAGCTGACTCGATCTTCAGACAGATATAATCTCTGTCTCACCACATCAGTTGGTCTGCAGCGATAATCAGTTACAGGCAGGTTGGAGAGGTTGCTCCCAGGAAGTGACAGTATGACATGACCGTGACCTCAGACTCCATCTGTCCAGCTTTGGCAGGTTTGGGTTGAGACACTACGGGTCCAATTCAGACAAAACTTGGAGGGACGGTGCAGTCTGGCACTCTGGGCCGGCATTTAGAATATCAGGCTGATTCAGGTAACTACCATTAACTACCATTAACTACCAATAGCTACCATTAGCTACCATTAACTACCATTAACTACCATTGAGGACACCATGTTAACGTCCTTCCTGTTGTCTTTGCATTCTACAGTTACACACCAATCAAATGTGATATTTTCTTTTCCGGTCACATTGTGATATTCTTTTGTTTAAATACAACTGTTTTAATACAAAACATGTTTTAAATAAAATCAAAAAAGTAACAAAACACATTTTAAGAGAATTAGTTATTCACGTTCCTGTCAATAGTCAGATGAGAAGATTTGTACCATGAAGGTAAAAAAGCTCTAAAGCGAACTACTTCACACGTCATATCTTATTTGTTTAATTAATTAATTTAGTAATGATGTTGAAAAGTGACACGCTGTGTTAGGTGGGGGTCACGTGCCGGACTAGTTTCCGGCCGGTTGCAGTGGAGTCAGCGCTGGTTGTCTGGTTAAATATAAAGATGTAATATTACTGGAGGGGGGAACCATTCTGCTTTTATTTTATTTGTGCTTAAGTTTGTTTTATCAGTCATTTTATTTGGTCTATGATCGTGACATGAACTAGATGAATTGTTATTTGTTATTTGTTATTTTTATTAAGGATAATGAATATAGTGTGAGAGAAGCTGTTGCTGGCATCCTTCACTCCCACCAATCTGTTTGCATTTTTCTCAAACCGGCGGCTCAGAACAGCTGCAGCGGTTGAACTGAGGGATTATGGTCATCTCGGGGGGGCGAGGCAGTCTGCAGGAACTGTGTAAGTGTGTAATCTCTCAGTGGGCTCCGTATCTGACTGGATGTGCTGCTCTTTCTAAAAGAAGCCCATCTCAGATGCCCCTCAGCTCTGCACTTTATTACATAAGTCCTGCTGTCCCACTTCCACCATCCTGTACGTACACCACGGAGGAGACTTTCAGCGTAAAGGTCTCAGGTTTTAGTTCCTTCCTTCAGTGTGTGGGCCCATAAATATTTGATTAAAATACACACATACTTTCCCTTTTTCACTCAACACATATCAAAATAACTTGAAAATCGGGCACCAGGTCCAAAGCCTGAGGATCTACAGTAAGATGAATATTTCATACTCTTACACAACCCCCTCAATTAGCTAGTCAGCATAACCCAGTGAAGCTGCTATTTCCCAGCTACATGAGAGGAGCAGGAATGCAGCAGCACTTTTATTGACTCTGGCAGAGCACTTAACAGTGTCCTCATGCCACAGCTTTATCGTTTTATCATGTCCCCAAAAATATGCGTCCAGGCCGAAGGGGGAAGTGACTTTAATTAGCACCGAGTGTGCAGAGCATTAAGGCCACCTGGTCTGTACGGAGCCGGCAGAAAGCTATTATCCCCTGTGATTCTACTTATTAACTACACTTTCAGTTTAATCCCGAGGCTGAGGTGGAGGAGACGGAGAGAAGATGGATTTTAAAGCCTCAAGACAATTTATTAAAAGTGACACATGAAAAATGCAGTTTGATTAAAGTTTGACTTTATAGTTTTGGTGGCTCAACAATATATTGTACAATAAACTGTAGATCAAATGCATGCAAACACAAAAAACATTTTTAACATTGCAACAGTGACTAACTTGTGAAGAGTACGCACTTTCCCGGCTTGAGACCATTTAAAGTAAAGTAGTGGCTACTTGTGGCCCTTTGTCATAAGGTTGTATGTGTCAGAGCAAAGACTTTGAAGTGACGATCATCTGAATGATGTTTAGAGATCTGAAGAGGTGAAAACAAGAAAACAAGACTAAGACACTACATGCTGGCGTCTCTGTCAGTGTGCACAGCTTTGAGCTAAATGCTAAAACTAACATGCTGATGTGTAGCAGGTATAATGTTTACCATTACCAATTCAAAGTACAGTTACATTAGCAAAGTAGTGAACAAATGTACATTTTGACTGATGGTGGCGCTTGAGGAAAAGTTAAGGGAAGTTATTAAGTTTCGTCCTGAGGTGGACGTGAATAGCTGGTCAAGATATTTCACTCAAAACCTGAAATGTCAACCTGCTGGTGGTGCTAGAGGAAAGGTCATGGGATCACCAAAGTCAGCAGGCCTCATCCTCTGGGGACCGTGAATGTCTGGACAAAATGTCATGACAGTCTGTGTGACAGCGGTTGAGATATTTCAGTCCTCCGAGCCTCACCGCTAGCTCGGCTAAAAAAGCAAAGATTAAAGAAAAATTAGAAAAAATAAACGACATTTGGCAGATTCTATGTTGTACATCGTTTTGCGACCTCCAACCCGTGACCTAACCTCCTTCCCTGGAAACTCTCACTGGTTTGGAAGATATTTCCCGTCTTTCCATCCTTACAGTACATTTACGTCCCACATGTTTAAAGCATGCGCGCACACATAACTTCAGAGAAGACACAGACACGTGGTCTTTCACGTCATTCCCATGTAAGACAATAGAAACCCAGCAGAGCCGGCCTAAATTAGCCCACACTCTCAGTGGCCTTGTTCCAGCGTCTTCCTGTTCAGAGCGGTGAGCAAGCAGTAACTCTGGAGGAAGGGCAGGAGATCGTGGGAACCCAGGCGTGTCACCGCAGCCTCGGCCACGTCCCGAAGAAAGCTCCTTCCAGAAAACAACACGACAAACTCTGCAAGAAGCAAAGGAGGGGAAAGAAACCAGAGAGGAAACCGGAGAACAATGAAGAAATGGATGTGACACTGCTGCTCGGCTACAGGTCTGGGTGGGAACCCAAAAGTCTGTTGTACTGGAGTCAGAGCCTGGCTCTCTAAAACTCATTGACAAAAAACAAGGCCCAGTTCCCGCAGTGACCTTTCCCACGCTGCTGCTCGAGCTGTATATTTATACCGCTCTTGTCGAACTGTTTCCCCTCTGACTTGTTCACTGCATGTTTGTGTTTCCTTATCTTTGTGGACGTGCTGCGGCTGTTGTTATTTTGAACTTGATCCCGGCTTTATTCAGGCCTTTCAACCTGCACTTGTAGACCTGTTTCCCCCCAACAAAAAGAATCCAGTGGGGAGGGAAGGGTTCGGTTCTTCAAAGAATCTTTTAAGTACGATGCTTGGCTTCTTAGAACATAATGCATTCAGTCAGAAACTTGAACTAGCCTCCAACTATCTGTCACAATGTCTTCCTCAGAAGCTGCCCCTCTGCCCCCCCCCCATCCATCCACCAGATGCCCTGAGACTCCTCCTCACCTGTTCCTCATTGCCCAATCACCTGTCAGTTGCCAGGTTGTCAATGTTGTTATGTTGCTCACAGTCTTTGCTCTCCAGCCAGCCTGAACCTGAACCTGAACCTGAACCTGTACCTGTACCTGCCTGCACCCTTTTCCTGCCCCATTCCTGTGTACCTGTGGCTCTCAGTTACTTCTGTTTGGACTTGCCAGTAAACTTTCAGACTTTTCCCTGTTGCCTCGTTGTCATGACAGCCAAGTTACAATAAGTCACTTTCATGTCCTTCCAGGTTTGTTTTTTATTCCTTGTGTTTCAAGTATTACTAGCTTTGGAAGTGAAAGGATAAGGCTGCTAATATTCTACACTTTTCTTTTGTCAACAAAACCCATGAAAAGACCCAAACCAACGATGAATTGATCCAAATATTGCCGAAGCCTGATGTGTCGTCTTCCTCTGTGCCGCAGATCTTCATTTTGTCCAAAAACTATTAAAACACATCGGTGAGCCACACTGTTGCACTGGTTGACATGTTCCTTCATCACCATCACACACACCACCCTGCTGCCCCAAATACTCACCAGAGCACCACATGTGGATCCATCCGCAACTTAAAATAGTCCCCAACAAATTCACTATTTTCTCCTGTTTGGGTTTCCTGCAGTGTCCAGCTGTAGATCCACGTCTCAGTACAAACCAGAGACTTTGGGTCGAGCTCCACAGAGGGAAGTCGGACTAACACGTTGTTCGTTTGTGTCTTTTAGTGTTGGCAAGATGAAAAATATAGAATAAGTCCAGCCTCCTCCTTTAAAGACCGTTGAGAGGAACTGATGTATTCTCCACCGGCTGCAGACTCAGAAGAAACACACTGCAGTCATGTATGTTAACGGTCAAAGTGGAGCTCTTGTGTAAATCCTGAACTCTTCATTTGAGATCATCCGCTGACAAATAACTGAAGTGAGTTTTTAGAAATACAGCATGCTTTGGATAATATACAGACCTGATACCTGACATATACTTTGGGAACGTTTTTGTAAGTTTCTCCTCGACTCTCAATTGAATTTGGACGGACGCCGTCAACTGACGACCTGATCTGCCGAGACTGGAGAAGGTGACAAACTATCTCTGCAACACGCCACCACTCGGGTGTTTGCTCTAAAACGAGTGAGAGAAGAAAGAACCAGAGAAGAAGAATCAGCACAACAACGATGCAAAACACAAAGAAAGACAACGCTGGAGAACCACAGCCAACGATCTGCACAGAGGCCTGAACATCAAAGATCATTCAACATGTTGGATGTTCTGCTCAAAGAAGAAATGGGAGAAAATGTGCAAATCTGCAAAGCTGTTTTAAAGAACAACTCAAAAACGACCTCAATACAAGTGTTTTATCTTCTGCAAACATTTAATCTATTTTAAAGCAGCATTTATATTTGTTTTTTGGTCACTTGGGGGGGGGGGGACAACATGCACTTGTTATGGCCATATTACGGCCTTGTGAAGTTGTTAGCATCCTCCAGTGTGACAGAAAACCTCCACGCTCGGTGTTGTGATTCTCTCCAGTGTTCTTTTAATCTCGTTGACAAAGCCTCTTGCAGGAAGCTATGCCAGAAATGTCCGGCCCATCGTGGCTTTTCCAGTAAAGCCAGTAAGTGAAGAATAACACTGTTTCACCGGACAATCCCCAATCGCCACAAACAAGGCCAAACCGAACAACAGAGGGTTTAACCAAGACCACGGTTGTGCCGACTCCAGGGAATTCTTTCCATATTTTCCTTCTGGTGAGTCACTCGATGCCTGAGTGAATCTGGGCAAAACAAGGACTGCAGGGCAAAGACCTGCTTTCTGTGTTTTTCTTGGCTGGATTGTTGTTCAGCGATCCTGAAGCACATTTCCCCTCAATCACTTATTACAAATCAAACAGCACAAAGAATAATATTGAGATATTTAAAGTTGTAAACCCCTCGAGGCGCAATGTTCATTTTCACAACTTTCAAACTTAAACCACAGCTCATCAAAGCAGAAGTGGATTCTATAATTTCATATTACGGCGGGATAATCTTTCCAAATGATCCCGTGATCACAGCGTTGACACACTCCTCTGTAATTATGCAACTTCATACTGAACCACGTCTGAAAATAAAGATGGACTTTCCCTTTCACTCAGGGTGTGTACCTGCAGGATTACAGGAAACATTTACTGTCTGAGTCAGATGATTGACTGATCGATCGTGCTACAACCTGAACTGGAAGCCCATAAAGAGTCCCAGTTGTCCTGCTTTCCACCCCCCACCCCCCCTATTTGATCACATACTGATCAACAAGAGATTTACTCAAACAAGGCGACCCTGCCGAGCTGTATAATCCATGTCCCGTTATATTATACCTGTCTGGGTCCAATCTGAAGCTCAGCAGTCTGCCACAGTTAGTGGGTCACCTAACATATACAGATCAGTAACACTTTATATTACTGAGTAATTCTTAGTACTAACAGTGTACAAGTATACATACATGCCTCTGCGTTTGTCCTCCCACATGTTTCTGTGCAAAACTCAGAAGAAGCCAAAGTTCTGACACGATATTCACTAACTGTACTGCTGCACTGTCAGTACAAAGAATTACGTGTTACGTATGTTGCAGCTGTATTATAAAGTGAATTATCATTTGAACACATGCACGGACTTTCCTCCTGTAACTGAATCAGAGGTCATTACCAAAACAAGTGTATTAATGTCCCTTCAGATCCTTTACACTTCATCTGCGTCGTCTCTCATCCTCAGCTGTTCATAATAAACAGATGAGTGATGAACTTCTCCAGTCAGGGAACGTGTCAGATTATCTGACAGAGGCAGACGAGGTCAGTTATGTTTAGGGATACCAGTCCCTCATATGTCCTCATGCTGATTCAGTGTGAAAAGACTGATCAGGATCTGATCAGGAAACCTTTATGTTCATTTCATTGCACTGCTAATTATGAATCAAAAACAACCTGCAGTCCGGCAGAACACGCCGCACTGTGAAGTGTTTTAACATGCATGGAGCTCCAGATGGGGGTGGGTCCTGAGCATCAGGAAGATCAGACAATCACAGGAAGGGGTCCAACGCGTCTTCTCTGTATTTGAGCGTCCTGCTGCAGTGAAATCCGCCATTCGTCTCGGAAGAGGCCAAAAGCAAATACTGATGATTCTTCTGTAAACGATGTCCTCTCCCGGGACATAATGACAGTGTGACAGATGTGGAATGAACATGTGGGGAGCCAGAGGAGCCATTCTGTGTCCTCAACAATCATGAATAGATAGAGCACCACAGAAATGCACAATTCCTCATTTTATTGCAGTAAAATCACGTGAAACCACAAACATGGACGGTTCTGCTGAGCAGCTGATGTCTGTGGGGAGAGGGGGCCCCCTGCAGTCCAGACCCCTCAATGAGATCTGTGACAGGCAGCGCTGTTCAGCCCGCAGGTGAGCGTGACGTTTAGATGGTGAACGTCATGTTTATAGTTTGAAGCAGTGGTGGAAGAAGTACTCAGATATTTTATTCCAAGTTCAAGTAGTAATACCACAGTGTAGAAATACTCAGTAACAAGTAAAAGCACTCATTATGCAGAATAGTTCACTATGATTAGATTATAAGTATTGAGTCCATCACTTTGATGTTGCAGCTGATATATTTAAACTACTTTATAAACTGCTGGGTAGTTTAATCTGTAATAATTCATCAAAATGTCATTTTTGATTATATTTTGTATTAATAATCTGAATCTGCAAAGTAACTAAAGCTTTAAAATAAATGCAGTGGAGTAAAAAGTACAATATTTCAGTAGAACAGAAGTAGAAGAGGCATAAAATGGAAATACTCAAGTAAAGTACAAGTAGAAAACTGCACATTGCTACTTTACTTTAAACGTGTGTCAGTTACATGATGTGCTGGTACATTCAGTCATCAACGCTGGACTACCTGCCTCACATACAGTACATAAAGTTGTAGAACTGTTTCACAAGACTTGAACCCTGAGGGTCAGAAGGGGGTCCAGCAGGTGAAACAGGGTCAGAGGGTCAGAGTCACATCTCCTGAATTACAAAACACATATTTACCTACTTACCCAGAAGGCTAAAGGGGCCTTTATCATCTTGCCGTAGATATATCGTATATCTGTCCACTGACTGTCTCCAGTACAGTTTGTCCACTGGACAACTGTAAAATGTCTTGATTTTTTATAACTACATTTAAGGATAAAAAAATGTTTATATTGGCTGATGTCGTTAAAATGATTTTTAACTCTGAAATATTGATATCTGTATCGACCCCTAAACTCCAGTACTGATTAGACTCTAATAACATGGTGTGTGAACTGACCCTTTAAACACCCCCGCTGAGTGTTTGCATGATTCATAATGAGAATTATTGTTGTATGAAACGCAAATTATGGCATGTGGGGAGTTTTAACGTGTAGTTTCTTAAAGATGGCATTTAAATTTCAGAAGGAAAGAAAAGATTTAAAAACTTACACTTGTAGTACGTTTCCACTGGTGATCAGATAGAACTAATAGCAAAGTAAATTGCGCCCCTAGTGTCCACAAGGAGACTTACGTGAGGGTGTAAACACGATGTACCAGTGAGGGTCTCACTAAACTAAACCTCCTCGTCTCGTCCAGCCACAACAAATTACACATAAAGCTCCACAGCTTGAATTCGCTGGTGATACTGGTGATACTGGTGATACTGGTGATACTGGTGATACTGGTGATACTGGTGGAATGAAAGTCACTCAGTAATTTAACAAAACTTGAAACCTTTATTTCAGATTTCATTTTTTTACAAAACCAGCAACGAACAGTTAAGTGCACCTTGGAATGCTCGTTGGTAGATGGACCCAGAGTGTCGCCATGATTGCTCGATGCTCTTCAGGTGCTTTAAGACGGCAGCCACGGACACCGAATGACCCAAAGCCCCTTCCCCAGGACCACAGGGCTGTTAGTGATAAAAACAAGGTGGCCTGCACGACCCCCCCCGACACCCCCTCCCCTCTCCAAAACCCCCCAGTCCTGTTTGCCCCGTTCTCCCCCAGCAGCGCTCTACTCCTTGGCCACAGCGAATGGCTTCTCCACCTCGATTTTTCCACAGTCGTGGATGGTGACGTCTTTAAGGGGCTTGTCGCGGCTGTCTGTCTTTGTAGCTTCGATCTTCTTCACGACATCCTGGAAGATTAGAAGAAGAGGAGGATATCAAAACGGCCCATCGAAATTTATAACAAAATGTATTTATGACGGTATCATTTTGATTAGCCTGTAATGGTCGGCTGAAGTATCCACATCATCTTTGTCAACATCAGTATTCAGATCCTTTACTTACATAAAAGTAGCAGTACCACAATGTAACAGTACTCCATTAGAAGTCATGCATTTAAAAGTACAAAAGTATTAGCATCAAAATATACTTAAAGACCAAAAGTGAAAGTACTCATTATGCAGAATGCCCCCCCCCCCCTAACAGTGTTAGATTATTATTACACATAATAATGTTGGATTATTGTTCCTGCCACAGTGACGTACAAGCGTCCTGTTATTGTAACATTTTGTACTGTTGAGTATTTTAATCTTTAACAATGAGTTATATGTCATTATAAACTAGTCACCAGCTTTTTACGTAAAATCTTAATCTGTAAAATAACCAGTAACTGTTAGATAAATGTAATGGAGTAAAACGTTGTATAAAATGGAAATACTTAAATACAAGTACCTCAAAATTGTACTTTTCTGCACAGTACTCAACTTCAGTGTTTCCATTTAGATGAGGTTTATATTCATGATTCAAAATGTTAAATCAAAGCTGAAGAGCACAAACTGGAAACGGACATCGACAGAGCAGCTGAAGCGAAGCGCCTTTGAAATGTTTTGGACAGAAACAACCGTGAAGTCATGAGATGTTCAGGACTGAATCTGCGCAGATTAACATTTACAATCTAGATGACGCAACCATTTCTACTCATGTCGATGCAATTCTGAGTCATTTCACACAATCTGTTACTGACGTAGGTGATCATTTCATGCATTTGCATTTAGAAAAATGGCAAAACGTTAATTAAAGCAGTAAAGCTGCTTTATGTTTGATCTCTGCTCCTGGTGCCCCCGAGGGCTCAGAGCAGGAAACTGGCCTTTAGTCTGAAATTCACCCGCTATTTTTGGCATTTTAACAGAAACTGTAGGTTCGTCTCAGCTGGAGAAAAACTAAACAGATCAGAGTTTGGATAGCCGGCGATGGCACGCGTCAGATTTGGTTGTTCAGCCACATGCAGCTGTCTGCGACCGAGACAGTGACCCAAGTGTGTGATGACTGCGGGGCCCCGACACTCACCAGCCCCTCCAGGACTTTTCCAAAGACGACGTGTTTGCCGTTCAGCCACGGAGTCTCAACGGTGGTGATGAAGAACTGAGAGCCGTTGGTGTCTTTGCCTGCGTTAGCCATGCTGAGCCAGCCGGCGCCGTAGTGCTTCAGCTTGAAGTTCTCGTCGGGGAAACGGTCTCCATAGATGCTCTTGCCTTCATTTAAAAGAAAAAATACCTTGTTTGCATCATCTGAATCTATACAAGATAATTAGTTGACGTTACATTCCCTCCCTGTGGTGACCTTTCCATCTCACTTGGATGACTTGATTGCTGCCAAATGTTTATCTTTACGTTATCTGATGACATTTCGTTATTCATGAATCCTGAACAGCACAGAGTCATTCTGAATGAACATCTGCCAAATGTCAAATGTTCTCAAACAGTATCGTCACAAAATGGCAAAGTGACACTTGTGAAAAAGTTCTTGGCACAAAGTTTAAGAATACTTTCTGTGCTTATTAAAAAGATTCTGTCTTTGGGCCACACATTGTTAAAACAATACAACGCATCTTCAAGTCATAAAAGTATAAAACAGAGACGTGAAGAAGATGACACTGTGCACAGATAAACTGCTGAAGAGTCCACGTGTGAAACAACCCCCCCAGTCATGTGCAAGTTGGTTCTTGCAGGGACAAATCTGTGTCCTGACATAAATACCATTCTGCAGGTATCAGTGGCCATCTTACCTCCAGTGCCGTCTCCTCTGGTGAAGTCTCCACCCTGGATCATGAACTCCTTGATGACTCTGTGGAATTTGCTGCCCTTGTAACCGAATCCTTTCTGTTTAATTAGAACAAACATCGTAAGCAACGCTTGAAAAGTCTGAGGGATATCAGCTGCCAGTATTTTACATTTCAGACCACGTGAATGAGTCAAACGACTTATTCAAAGTGTGTCTCCACGACGCGTCACCTACAGTACTCACTGAACTCCGATACCTTTTCTATGAGTGAAAACAAAGGATGTGTGTCCGTTTCGTTTACGTCTACTTCAACAATGATCATTTCCCATTTAATCTGCAGTCAGTCTTGAATCTGTAATTACTAGTTTAAACAAACACATTGTGAGCCGTGACGTTCTCACCTCTCCTGTCGCCAGAGCGACGAAGTTGTCGACTGTTTTGGGAACAGTTTTCCCAAACACCCCGATGACGACTCTTCCAACATCTTCATCTCCAATCCTAATGTCAAAGAACACCTATAAAAAGAAGTTATTTTACACTTCAGTATCTCCCATGATGAGGCAAAAATAAAAGTTTCCACCTTTATTTTTACTGATATATTAAATCAAAATGGATGAGCTGACATCATTTTACAGGCTCAGAATCTTTCGATGGGTAGGCAAATATATAGTGCTGCTCATCACAGTCTTAATGTAAAGGTTAGATGCTCCATGCAGTTTCATTCACTTGTCTTCCTTTGTTGGAGTCTGCAGCCACGAAAGAGATTCATTCTTTAAGTTTATTCAGGATTTAGTCCAGTTATAATATGACTTTCAAATTATATTTGTATTTTCTATGCTCTGCTCTTTTGCCAGAAAAAAAGGACATTTATAAAAGAGCTTTGGTTTGGGCTTGTAAATCTGTTGCAAGTGAAGAAGAGTATTCTGGAGTTTTGCACTGAGGATCAGTTGAGACTGAGGGCCCAGGGGTCAGCGGCTGACCACTTCAAAGCCTCCTTGTGACTGTAGACGTGGACAAACCTGCTGCCCCCCCAGACATAACAACATCTGACGGGCCTCCCTGAGCTGCAGCCAGGCGGCTCAGCTAAACGAGGACTAACTCAGTAGCTTAAGCCTTAAAGGGATGTGGGGCAGTTGGTGATTGATAGATATAAAACTGCCGACAATTGACGTGAAGGCCGAAGTACTGGCTACGACAGCTATGCTAGCTGCACTGAGCAAAGGCCATTTCACTCAGTTAGCTGCCCTGGTCAGCGGCTAACCCGGCTACATGCACCGATCAATACGATTGTAAATATCCTCAATTACTGCACGCACACAGACTGACGTGAGCCACAATAACCCGCAGTAGCCGTCAGCTAGCTACCGTTAGCTTCCCAGCTAACAAGCCCACCGATCCCGGCTTTTAGCTGGGGACGAACCGCTAGGGGCTGGATTGCGTGTGACGTGGCTTTACAATCTGCAGCTAGCAGTTAGCATTAAAGAGGAGCTTTGATTGTTCTACATGATCCCCTAGCATGCTAGCTAGCGAGCAACCACCTACCTTCGCAGTTACTTTGGGGCCCTTCTTCTTCTCGTCAGCGGAGGAGCCATTTGGGAAAGCGAGGAATATCAGAGACCCCACGATGACCGTAACAGCTACAAGGAACTTCATCCTTCTCTCGCAGAGTCTAACCATCAACAAGAAGAGTGAGCAGCCCGGGGACGGCCTGTTAGTCGTGCTACCTTTATATGAGCCGCGGGTAGGAGAGCGGTATCCGGGGTGGAGACTGCCGCGGCGGCCGCTCCAGGCTCCAGGCTGCGCTGCCTCCACGACGCGGGGGCCGGGCTTCGACCGCAGCGCGCAGACGCACAGGACTCTGATTGGTTCACGTGCCGGAGCACTTTAGCCAATCAGATGCAGACGCGTAACACGGTTTTGTCCGAGGTCCGACGAAGCTCAGCAGAGCTCATGTGTTCCTATCATGTCACTGTGTAATCACAGAAGACTGACAGCTCAAAAGATTAAAATAGATATTTTATATACGTTTACGTGCTTTCACTACTCTGGAAATGTATGAATTACTATTTTAAATTAGTATTTTAACCACAAATTCTACAGCATGAGGAGTCATGAGATCTCTTCCAAGCAAAAAAACAAACAAAAAAGAAACTGAGGGCCCGACTGACACCCTGCACCATCACCACCACCACCTCTCTGTGCATCATTTGTGAAACGTGGCGCTGTCACCATTTGTCATCTGTGTGCGCAGAACTCGCAAACTGCTTTTGTGTGACGATCCTCCTCACGATTAATGCGAGGCTCAGTTAAAAGATCTTGTCATTTCAGTTTCAGTAGAAACTGTAATTTACTGATAGATATTATATATATATATATATATATATATATACTGTTGAACACAGTGCGGTGGGGCAGCCGCTCGCTGTGCCAAGTTGGTAATCCAGCCTAGGATAATACACCGGCTATGTTCTGTATAAAAGTAGAGAAACACACTTATCTTTATCATCTCCAGCCAACACAATATGAATAAACCTTTTAACAGCCCAATAAATATTGGTAGCAAACTATACTTCTGATCCACTGAGCTGTTTTTGCTGAACACTTTGAACATCTTTTAAATGTAGAGTTTCTATCCAAGAAGCACATACTACTTTAAGTTGGGTTGCAACTAATAGTAATGTTTAGTACCAATCAATTGATTATCTTTAATTCCCACCTTAATCAATTGTTTAGTCAATAAATTGTCAGAAAATAGTAAAGTATCCATTACTGTTTCTCAGAGACATCTTCAAATGTCTTGTTTTGCATCTAAAACTCAAACTTATTCACTTTAAATCATTTAAAACAGAGAAAAACAGAGAATGTTTTTTCTTGACATTTTTGCTGATTAATAAATCGATTGACAATTATTTGAAGTTCTTTCAACATTGACAAATATGTACAATAATCTGCAGCACCACAGTCAGGCCAGGTAGGACTCTCCATACATATTTTAATGACAAACTACAAGTAAATGAAACTTGTTGACAGTTACAAATGTTAAAAACATGAGACACAAACTGTGAAATGAGTAAAGTTGAATAGATTGTACTTGCTAAAAATAAAGGGGGGTTCGGAGTTAAGGTTACATTCACCTTTGCAGGCACATCTGCCACTTCATACTAGTGCAAAGAATTAATTCTGCTAGACAAAATGCCATACATCTCTTTGTTGTACGTTTGCATTAAGACTCCATTATTGCATGCCTTCAGTGGCCATGTGAGGTATACAAATACATACATACTGACAGTTACCTCAGTTACATACTGTACATCTAACATGATGCAGGCGTTCCCAAGTAAGCTCAGAATAAACAACAACAACAGACAAGGAACCCATGAAAAAGCATAATGTACCTTTATGCTAGAATTTGAATCAGGAAGCTTTTCTTGTGGTTTGTTACTGGCCAGACTTCCAGCTAACCAGGTTACATAATCACATTTTATAAGTGAGGGAACTGAAAAGGTGTACAGACAAGAGTAAACAAACAGTAAACAAAAGTACAGTAACCCTGATAACACATGACCGACACCTCATTTTGAATTTGTATTTTACCTGTAATTGCCAACTGAACCTTCAGTTTAACGCTGACGTCTGATTGTAAACTGAGCCTTCAAAACCACATTTAACTTTGCATTAATAAGCGTGACATCTAATTATTTGATCAAAAAGGTATACAGACGCTGCATCATGTTTAGGCGTTTAGGAGTGTTTAGGCCAAAAACGGAGAAAACACAAACGTAGTCGCTCTCTCTAGTATTTTTGTCCTCTCAGGACAAATAACAGACATGTCAAGTATATCTAGAGAACAGTTATCACACGCAAAGACGTCAAGACACTCATGGGACAATGAGCTTTCAAGTGATTTAGTGACTATTTGACGTGAAGAAACACAGAACATCAAGAATACCACTTAGATTCTACAATATAGTGAGACGCTCATCAGTTTCCAGTCAAGCACAGTTGTTTGTGTGTGTGTGTGTGTGTGTGTGTGTGTGTGTGTGTGTGTGTGTGTGTGTGTGTGTGTGTGTGTGTATCTAGCTCAGAAGGGTAACTGATGTGATGCTTAATCTTATGTTTGTTTGGCTCTGAAATATGAATAAAGTGTTTAATAATAACTTTGAAATTCTTTTATTTTCTCAAGGCACAGCATACTGAAGATAGGCAGGTCAAAGTAAATTAGATGAGCCTGGTGAACTAAACTCTTTGGAGTTTGTGAAGATGGCTTTGAGCTGCGCCCAGTGCATAGAGTCAGGCCGCCTCACAGCCCGGTCAGATCCACGTCTGTAAAGCTCTGCCTCAGTTTCTGTGTCTGCTGAAAGGTTAGAGGAGGGAGGACAGAGGAGACCGGAGCAGGCTGGAGGAGTCGTCAGGCAGGATTTTCAAACCATCGATCACATTCTTAAACTCAGCGGAGCTTCGGGAAGGAAGACACAGAACCTGATTCAGGACACGCAGGTCTGATCAAGTTTAGAAACGTGACTCCAACCCAACAACCACAGCTGTGGGTCAATCTTCACTGAGTCTTTTCAGCGCTTCATATCAACGTTTTCCAGGCAAATGGAGTGTCAGATTCAAGCGAACCTCAGAAGGGCTGCTGGGTCTTTAACTCGGAGTAAACTAGTCCCTCTGCTGAGATGGCATCTCCGAGTCCCACTGTCCGAAGCGGCTGTTTGCAGACCAGCACCGGCGTCAGGTGGAAGGTGACGTTTCCTCTGCGCCACACAGTAGCGGGCTCTGCTGGGTTCAGGGACAGCTTCTCTCGTGGCTCAGTGTGTGAGCTGTGAAACTCTAGGGGGGCTTTGAGCTCCACTTTGCTCACGTCAACAGACTGGAGGCCACAGGCCTGACTGCTGGCCACTCGTGCTCCAGCCATCACCGCCGCCGCCTGGTTCCCCCAGTATCCATCCACCGTGGCCAGGATGTGGTAGGCCAGTGTGTGGAAGTGAATGCGAGTCAGGTCCGCTTCTGACGACGGGTCGCTGCGGCCGTGCTGCTCCAGGATCCAGAGGAGGATGTCGCTGACCCGGGCCACGTCTGGAATGCCTTTCCAGGCAGCCAAGTCTGCATGAGGCCCCTCACCAGCCTGAGAGAGGAAGAGCAGCTCCTGCTCGTTCAGCCCAATGGAGCTGACAATGGGCATAACCTGCTAACAGGAAACAGGGGAAAAAAACTTTAATTAAATATACAGAACCCTTCAGGGATTTGTGGATTTTGAACACACTCATCTTTTCTCTGTAAAGGACTTTGTGAAGTTCACTACATGAAAGACTCTCTTAGACAGAACATTATACCTCCTGCATGATGCTGTTCATGTAGTCTTTGTCGGTCATGCTCGCCAGCTCCAGGTGGATGGGAATATCTTTACGGATGTCAGATATGGCCGACACAGCCTGCCAAGAGGAAGCAAGGACATGATGTTACATAAGCTAAAGGTACGTATAATCCGAGTCATCGCCATGTGGCCAAAAACAGGCCTTCCTTACTCCTGGGCAACATACTGTGAATAATGATAAAACATGTTCTGTTTTCGCTTTATACCTGGAATCTTTCAAGTCATGCAACATTTTATTGGACATAATGTTTGCAATCAAGTCGTCTAAAGTTCTTTAAACTGTTGTGGATTGAAGAATCAGCTAAAAGTAGGCACAGTTTAAAGGACCACACCAGAGTTTTTGCATGTTTTGCTATGAAGTGCATAACGTACATTACTGCAAACCATTTTCCATTTCTCACTCACATAAACTATGAAAAGATGGGTACTCCAATCTTCAATAAAAGTGTCGGTTTGCTGCGATGAAGTGAGTAAAGTCGAATACATTGTGACTGGAGAGCAGAAAGAAGTATATGCAATTTGCAGTAAATGGGCCCAAACACACAGAAACACCAGCTTTGTGGATTAAAACAAATGGGTGCAGAAACTACAAAGGACATATTTCAGCAACTGACCTCTTTCAGTCGCTCCTCCCACATCTCTCTGCCCTGACCCTCCATCATGTGGAGCCCCGACAGGACGACCAGGTCAGGCTGAAACTCCTCCAGACTGGCCACGAACGTCTCCAGTGAGCTCATCTCCCCGTTGGACACATCGTGAGAGAAGATGAAGCGGTTGGCTTGAGGTGCCTGAGTTGAACCCCACTGTTCACCTGGAGACAGAGACAGACAGAGGACCAAACACAACTGCTGGATTACACATCTGAACAGACTGCAGGAATCTTGTTTAGTCCAGCTGCAGCTCCTTCTTCTCTTTACCTGCTTTGTACTCCAGGATGAGGTGAAACTCATCCGTCTCCTGTAGAGAGTCCGGGGGAACAACTATCTGCTCATCCAGTAACTCATGAAGTTTAGGCCCAACTGGTCCACATAACAAAACCTGTGGTATAAAAATATTAGCAGTCAACCATTCGCACTTCATCCTGAACAATCTGGTACAATCTGGTCAAATGCTGCTCTGCAGCTGGACATTTAGTAGAATAACAATAGTTAACTGTATAACTCTGGATTTGTGACAAGAACTGTGCTTTATAAGATATCCAGTTACTTTTAAATAACAGAATATTATGTATAAAAACTTTTTAAAACACATTATAAAAATGCATCTTTCTGATGTGTGTAAGTGTAAAAATATGTTTTCCCATGTTTATTATTTCTCTAGTCCAAGTTTCTATGGATTTCTGCAAAGTGAAGCACCCAAAACATCACTCAACATTACTCAACAACCTGAAATAGATTTGACTGAATCTTCTATGTTTATTTAAATGGGGCTCATTCATTTAGTATATGAGTTTACGACAGAAGTATGAAGATGCTGCTGTACCATCAGTTCAGGATAGGTGGCGAGCTTCTGACCAATGAGGGCAGCATTCCCTCCCACATACAGCTGAATGAAGACAAAAGTAAAGTTTACCAGGAGGAAGATCATTTAAAACAATAACTCGTCCTCTGAGCAGGTTTGGGGAGGAGGGTATCCTTGCCTTCGCTCCGGGGTACTCTGCTGCTGCACGTGCAATCCTCTGAAAGACCTCCTTGTCGCTGAAGAAGCGCTCTGCAGCTGCTCCACGCCCCATGTAATGGATGAAGGCTTCCTTCAAGTCCTCTTTGGAGTGCAACACTTCGTGATCCAGGCCGGTGCCAGGATCCACGGCCAGAGCCTGCAGCAGTCCCACTCCTGAGACCACCACATCGACGCAGGCATTCACCCTGAACACGAGAGGAGACACAGAGCAGAGAAACACTGAGTGCAGGTTATTTACTATAATGATCATTATATTCTGCTTGAACTAAAATCCTCATATACTTTTTTATAAAGGTCTGCTGGTCATCTGACCTGACTAAATAGAGAGATACAGGCAGCTGTTAAAAGGCCTAGAATCCAGCTGGTCTGGTGTCAGTCTGCCTGTGAGACAATATCAGTTCTTCTCCTGCGTCCATTCATTCTTTGAGTTATCTCTTGGTGTCACAATGTGTCAGAAACATATAAATAATGTATAAAAATATAAATCTCTTTTCCTTTAAATATAAATAAACCTAAAAATATTTTTGACTGACATCTTGGGGGAGCGTTTATCATATAAAACCACACGTTAGCTTGTTGGTCATGATACCTTACAGAGCCACCTATAGACTCAGTGTGTGTTTCTCCTTCGACCTTTCTAAAGCTGATCCAGTGTGTTGGCTATAGGCCAGGTACAGACGGATATTTAACTCACTGGTGCACCACCGTCTTGCACCAGGCCATCTGAGCTGTGACTGACTCATGACCACACATTCCTTCTCACCAGCAGAGCTGACTACAGCCTCTCAACATGCCACCTGCAGAGTAGGTCCAGTCCAGAAGCACAGACGCAGTAATGAATATCAACGCCAGGCGACAGAAAGAAGCTAACAGTTCAACTCACCCTACAGCCACTTTGCTCCACTGCCGGGTCGGCAGAGCGATCAGCGTCTCCCAGGCAGCGGAGATCACCTGCTCCAGGCTGTCCTGGCTCTGAGACGATGACTGAAAGTTTGGCAGGCTGATATACTGCAGAATCTGCTCTGGCAGGTCCGGGCCGCCATGGTAGAAATATCCAACAGCTAACGCCAGCAGGGCCGCTGCAGAAGCCTTCCTCCACATGATGCTCCCACACACTCCTGCAGCCACAGATCAGTCATCAATCATTAGCATTCAAAAGTGATCGACTGATTTAGTGCGGTTATTGCTAATAACAAATGTTCACTGTTCAAACACATAAATATGGAAAAAAAAAAGGTATGAGCTGCGTTCCAGCGTTACAGATTAGACAGAACTCATCATATGTGGGTCACAGATATCTTCTTCAGAAATAAACCAGTATCGATCTCTGATTATTGGAAAACTAACAAACAAAGTCCACAATTTGGGTCTAAAACACATAAATATGCAAATGGTATATTTGGTATAGGTGATTTTTTTATCCTTAAACCTTAATTTGCTCCGATAGTTTATAAGGAAGACACTTCTTCACATCTCCTCAAGTTTTCGTGTTGTGTCCATCAGTTGAGCAACAGCAGCTTCTGAGTGTATGGTGGGTAGGCCAGTCTCACCATGGCCAGTCTGGTCAGTCTGGTTTAACAAACCACATCCTGCTCTGTTCTAATACCAAGGCTGTGAAACTAAACCCAACACTCATTTTGTGAAGCTCACTTGGAGTAATTCACTTGGACAACAGAAAACTGCAGGAAGATGATACAATAGCATCATATTATCATATGATTTGGCTGAAAATTGATCAACGATAATATTGAATTGCTGGGCTTTAAATTAGAGCTGAAGCCATGAGTCGATTAATGCTCCTCGTCCTGTTAATCCGCTGTTTATTTTCTACAAAATCGTTTGGTCCATAAAACATCAGAAAACAAGTGTCCCAGAGGACACGGTGACGTCAGCAGATGTGTCCAAAACCCCCCCCTAAATATTCAGTTTAATATAACGCGAGACCAAGACAAGCAGCTAATCCTCACACCTGACAACCCGGAACCATCAAATGTTTTTCTCTGACTGATGAATCGACCGATCGGTGCAGCTCTACATGATGAAGAGCAGTGAAGAGGAAGCTGCTATAACATGAATGAATGAATGAATGAGGTGGAGAGAATGAACTTTCCTCTGATTCAGATAATCCCCAGATCATCTCACTTTGCTCAGCTGATGGGCTCGACGTTTACACCTGGATGTTACCTGTCTTCATGTCCCCTAAAAGCAGCAGGAGTACTGAACCAGGATCAGTGGCATCGCCCTTTAAGCTGCCACTATGCTCTGCACTTCACGGTGCAGCATGCTGAGGTTAAGTTGCTGCTAACGTGGACACACACAGTCAGTCTGTTAGCTAACATGCTAGCATCAGCGGCTCCGGATGGTCAGAGCTAACCTGGCTGTAGCAGTTAGCTTCCAGCTCGGCTCAGTGAGCAGTCTAATGTGGAGACGCGACTTTCTGTTCGCACCTCAGCTTCATGACAGCTTTCGGTAAAAACCGAAGCGGCCGAAGCTTCACGGTCGTTAGCGGCACGTACCGATTATGTGCAGGCTTGAAGTTAGCGAGTGAGGAAGAGGATCCTGTTTCCTGGTGAATCACGCGAACTGCATTTAGTTCGCTGGAGAGCGCCGGTGGAGGGAGAGCTGACCGAGGAAGTCAGAGTCGGAACAAGTCATTGAAGGGAGCGAGGACCGGGAGAGACGGCAGCCCGAGACCGCCAGCACACAGCAGCGGCTTCCGCGTACCGCCCCGCGCATGCGCTCCTACATTGACGGTACAGAGTGTGAGGAACTGAGCCTGGAGAGGAAGTGTTACTGCAGCTGTTACCACAACACATAATACATAACACAAATACATCCAGTGGATTATCCTAAGAAATAAAGACATTATGATAAACCTTTAATCTGCTCAACTGTTAAGGGCTTTTGGCACGGCTGGATTCACTGTGTGGGGGCCCCGGGGGCAGAGAGGTGGCTGTTGGGCCCCCGTAGGCCTTTTTAATGGGAGATGTTTCGACGTGTCACAAGTTTCCATCCAAATGGAGCAAAAATTGTAACCAAATTTCCAGAATATCGGGAATGTTTGAGCGTTTCTATATATTAGGAGTTGGTTCATCAGAAGTGGCACTAATTCTCCAGCCAGGAGCCACTGCATCACTGCTGGGGAAGACGGCGCGAAGTGGTGGGAAGAAATGTGGAAAATATGATGGAAATATGGCCTTTATGTTTGTTTCATGCATTATTTTGAGGAAGATTACAGTCTCCTCATCGCTCCACGCTGATGCTTCTCATGAAGTCACATGCTTCATGTGCGTCAGGATTTATTCATTAAATCTGTTTCCATTGCACTTCGTCGCATTTTGCAAATTCCACTTTTTTTGTGCGCATTTTTAATTTGCGCATAAAAAAACACAGGTGGATGGAAACACACCTATAGTAGGAAAAAGCACAGGTGTAAACAATAATGAATGATGGCTGAATTCCATTTAGCTGCGTCAGTTTCAGGGTCCTGAAAGTGCTTGAGCTTCATTGTTGGATGGACAAATAAAAGTTGAACTTATAAAGGAGGAAACTGGTGACACATCAGCCTCCACAGCACTGGATCAGTTTAAAGACATTTGACTTGTAATTAGCACCAGCTGTATTATTGCTGTAGGTGAGGAGTCTAGACTTCATGACCTTTTGAGAAACATTAATGAAGAGTTTTACTTTCAGTCACTAATAAACTGCCTGAACTCAACTGTACTTTTCTGTCTTCATTTAGTTCCTTCTGTCTATTCAGAGTGAGCAGGTCCAACCAGGTCGTGAAATTAACCAAACTGGAGGGCATTTAGAACACCAGTAAACCACAACCAAATAACATGATTAAAGGCTCAAACGCTCTCCTCCTGCCTCGTCTCCTTCAGGCAGATATGCGTGACGGTTGAGCTGCGTGTTGCTGCTTGTAAAGTATTTCACTCGAGGCTGAGTTGAGGCGAGGCAGAAAGAAAGAAAAGAGAGAGAAGCCGAACATTCACCAAATATCCTCTAAAGACTTTTAATTTCTCACTAAATTAGCTCCGTTCGTGTTGGAATCAGAAAGCAGAAACAATTCACTTCTGCACTATTTGTTTGGCTTCATGTTAATGTCACGAAGGATGGTTATCTAACACCACATATCTATGTTTTCAATCATTTTCAGCAACATAAACAAGGTGTTGGAATGAGCCTGTTTGGTTTCTGTGTGCACACACTGCAGAGGTCAGAGATTAAAGCTCCTGGAAACCAGCTTCTTACTACGAGTGAAAGGATCCTGCAGGAACATGCAACTTCCTGGTATTTATTTAGTCCTGAATATTGAACGTTAAGAGAAATACTTTGAATCCAGATTAAAAACCAAGCTGTCAAACGTCATTAATTACGTTTTTTTTTTAAATAGAAGAACTAGACAAAGTTGAGCAGGAAGTCCAAACTATCACAGGCTACAGTGATCTATTCATTTCTATTGGTCAATAAGGTCTGAAACACGTCCTAATGCCTGTTGGTGTCAGTAAGATAAGACAGAAGTTTATTCACACGAGGGAAAGTGAACTGCGGATGTATTCACAACCTGGCTGCTTCAATCGTGACCTGAAACAAAAGAACCGAGAGTTTTGTTTGTGTCCAAACGTCCCGTTAGTTTCTCCAGCAGAAGAAAGCTGCTCGTCTCGTTCACACGTTCTCTTTATTATAATTCATATATATATACAGTGCATCCGGAAAGTATTCACGGCGCTTCACTTTTTCCACATTTTGTTATGTTACACCCTTATTCCAAAATGGATTAAATCATTTTTTTTCCTCAAAATTCTACACACAACACCCCATAATGACAATGTGAAAAAAGTTTTTTTGAAATTTTTGCAAATTTATTAAAAATAAAAAACTAAGAAATCACATGTACATAAGTATTCACAGCCTTTGCCATGAAGCTCAAAATTGAGCTCAGGTGCATCCTGTTTCCACTGATCATCCTTGAGATGTTTCTGCAGCTTAATTGGAGTCCACCTGTGGTAAATTCAGTTGATTGGACATGATTTGGAAAGGCACACACCTGTCTATATAAGGTCCCACAGTTGACAGTGCATGTCAGAGCACAAACCAAGCATGAAGTCAAAGGAATTGTCTGTAGACCTCCGAGACAGAATTGTCTCGAGGCACAAATCTGGGGAAGGTTACAGAAAAATTTCTGCTGCTTTGAAGGTCCCAATGAGCACAGTGGCCTCCATCATCCGTAAGTGGAAGAAGTTCGGAACCACCAGGACTCTTCCTAGAGCTGGCCGGCCATCTAAACTGAGTAATCGGGGGAGAAGGGCCTTAGTCAGGGAGGTGACCAAGAACCCGACGGTCACTCTGTCAGAGCTCCAGAGTTCCTCTGTGGAGAGAGGAGAACCTTCCAGAAGGACAACCATCTCTGCAGCAATCCACCAATCAGGCCTGTATGGTAGAGTGGCCAGACGGAAGCCACTCCTTAGTAAAAGGCACATAGCAGCCCGCCTGGAGTTTGCCAAAAGGCACCTGAAGGACTCTCAGACCATGAGAAACAAAATTCTCTGGTCTGATGAGACAAAGATTGAACTCTTTGGTGTGAATGCCAGGCGTCACGTTTGGAGGAAACCAGGCACCGCTCATCACCAGGCCAATACCATCCCTACAGTGAAGCATGGTGGTGGCAGCATCATGCTGTGGGGATGTTTTTCAGCGGCAGGAACTGGGAGACTAGTCAGGATAGAGGGAAAGATGAATGCAGCAAAGTACAGAGACATCCTGGATGAAAACCTGCTCCAGAGCGCTCTTGACCTCAGACTGGGGCGACGGTTTATCTTTCAGCAGGACAACAACCCTAAGCACACAGCCAAGATATCAAAGGAGTGGCTTCAGGACAACTCTGTGAATGTCCTTGAGTGGCCCAGCCAGAGCCCAGACTTGAATCCGATTGAACATCTCTGGAGAGATCTGAAAATGGCTGTGCACCGACGCTTCCCATCCAACCTGATGGAGCTTGAGAGGTGCTGCAAAGAGGAATGGGTGAAACTGCCCAAAGATAGGTGTGCCAAGCTTGTGGCATCATATTCAAAAAGACTTGAGGCTGTAATTGCTGCCAAAGGTGCATCAACAAAGTATTGAGCAAAGGCTGTGAATACTTATGTACATGTGATTTCTCAGGTTTTTTATTTTTAATAAATTTGCAAAAATCTCAAACTTTTTTCACGTTGTCATTATGGGGTGTTGTGTGTAGAATTGAGGAAAAAGATGAATTTAATCCATTTTGGTATAAGGCTGCAACATAACAAAATGTGGAAAAAGTGAAGCGCTGTGAATACTTTCCGGATGCACTGTATAATCAAATACATGATACAAAAGTACATATATGCCAACTACAAAAACATGTTTACACAAAGAAACTGATTCAAAATACCACAGCCTTCGCAGCAGCACTACTGCAGGCTGATTGTGTTTGTTTCTATAAAAGTATTTGTTTATAAGAAACTTCTATATTACTTTGTCCCACTTCTCTCGTGTCTGTTTCAGCTGTGACAAACTAGAATATCTTTAAAAAACTCTCTTTTCTACACTCCCACACTGCTCCTTTATTTTAAAATTAAACTAAGCTACAGTATCCCTAAAAGGAATAAAAGACACGTTTGCCTTCATTAAAAACTGTTTCTACTTAACCCTGAAGTTTCAGGATGACTTTTGGTGTATGAGATTCTCAGAGGGAACAGCACAATACAACAGGAGGAGTCACAGAACAACAAAGCCTGAGTTTCAGGTTTAGATCCCACTGGGGCCGCTGACACCAGACAAAAGGGGCCTCCAGCTGACCCCTTTCAGGCCGTTTCTGTAAGCTGTGTAATTGACTGTAATCACTGTGACCTCAGGCCTCTGTAGAAGTGGTGGGCTCGGTGAGAGTGGGGGCGGTGAAGCTGACCCGGACGTCCCGAGGGTAAAAACCCTGGAGAACCCCGTCCACGACAACATCCGGGAGATCTGCAAGACGGAGATCAGGCTTTATACTGTGTCAGCTAGGTGGTCGTGCTTTTTAATGCTTTTCATTCTACATGAGTCAGCAGCTGTTTGTCAGAGTCGCAGAGAGTTTCAGGACAGAAGCAGCTTGTTCTCTCCTTCCTTCGTACCTGATGTGCAGCTGGAGACATAAGGATCCTGAAAAAACCCAAAGACCCGCTGATGTGGTGACTGATAACTGAGGAAACACAATGTGGTGGGTCAGTGTTAACATCAAGTTACGTGTCTACCAATAATCACTTTATCAAACTCATTTCTCCATTAGTAGAACTGCACTAGTGCGACATTTAAATGGGCCAGAAGCATGCTGGGGGGGTTGGGTGCTGACACAGACGGGACCAAGCCCGTCCTTTAGGGGGGGAACAGAGTCAATCCAGGGCCCTGAGCTGACAGAAGAAGTCAACAAGTATGGTAGCCTGGATGAGTCGGTTTGGGGCGTGACGTCAAGACGCCGCTGGGGTGTCAGCTGACATAAAAATGGCTCAGTGCTCCTACAGTAGCTTCATCCCCTCTAGTAGACACAGTACATGTACTGTACCGCACGAGTACAGAGAAACGGGAAATACTAGTAAAGATCTTACCTGTAATCCTGACTGTCCAATTCATCAAGTGATCTGAAATTAGAGCACAACTGTGTTTACAACTCTGCAGACAGATTACATTCACTTCTCTGTGATACAGAAACTTCCTTTTGTTTGCAACATGCAGTACTACTACAGCAGAATACTCTTCATAATGAGTGCTTACATGTGTCTTATGTGTATATTTAATTAGGTACAGTGGAGACAAACACAAAGGGGAGCCTGGACTGAACTGAAGATTTGATCCTTCACCACTGAAAGTGAGCTGTATTAGTTTGATGCAGTGCTGCTGCTGCTGCTGCTGCTGCTGGTCACCACTGTGAGAACTTTTATTATGTTGCTGCATTGCCCCCAATCCAAAAATAGAGGACCTAAATATAGCAACATGTCCGACATCTCCGGGTGCAGTCAGAGGAGTCCGGGCTGAAGGACTTACTCCATGCTGCTGATCTTGTTCCCGGTGTGAAAGTGTTTAACATGGAGGAAGTCCAGCAGCACCTGCGGCACGTCTTCATTCTGATAGATGATCTCCTGGTCAACAGACGACAGTCTCACTTGTAAAATGGTATTTTTGTCCAACATGATGTTTATGAATGAATAGTTGATCAAGGGGCAAAACATAAACGTCATTTTCAACATAATGTACGTCAGTGAAAATCACACGTTTATGATTAAAGTTACATTCATTCTAATATAATATGATTAACTAATCGTGTCCACAGTCAGATATTTAGTAGTTGCTCTACAGAAAGGTTCGTCAACTTTTTCAAATCAGATCCTTCTTCAGCCCAAAGTTTAAGACAAAGTCAGCCATCTTTTTTTATTACATCACGCTCAACTCTGCAGCGAGGCTTCGAACGACAGCTAACCGCAGATCACACATTACACCATCGTCTCCCTGTCACTTACTTTTCACATACAACACATCTACCTGTGACCACTGGTCACTGTTCAAAGGTCAAAGCTGAAAACTAAAGGGTGATGGTGCTTTCGCTGTTGTTGCTCCTCAACTCTTGAACAGTCACAAACCCTCAGAGAAGCCAAATCAGAGCTTCTTCTTTTCTTGATTTGATGACTTTTACTTTGTGGTTTATTCTCTTATTTTATATGTGACCTTCTCTGTCTCCGTACAGCACTTTTTAACTTCTTAAAAGCTCGATATGAATGAAGTTTGGTTGCTTGCTTACTGAGGTCAGACATCAGAATCACTCCCTTGAAAATCAAGAGATTGATCAAGAGACACCTGGATGTGTTACCTGGACGTAGTCTTCCAGCTCCTGCCTCCTCTGCTCCAGAGGTTTGGTCCTCAGATGGGGGTTCCTTTTGCTCGGGAAGTCTGGAGTCTGGATGATCTTCCTGAGCTGCAGGTGCCACAAGATACAACATGAACCTTTAAATGAACTGTGATGAACAGATGGCACACGACACATAAAATGGCTGACAATTAGAGTTTTTGACCACTAGTATATTTACAGGAAGGAAGAGCATGAAGGAAATACACACAGTGAGTTTTAGTTTGAGACATTTGGGCTGTAGACATACACTTACAAATTCAAGAGATCATCAAAGTGAAGCTTCCTCCTGTTTTTAAATCTATATAGACGGTTTCATTGTATGTTACAAAGGAATAAGACATCTAATATCATAATACGCAGCGCTACATACGGTGACCGGTCACTCAGAAACACTGTGGAGAGTTCTGCATACGTACTTTTCTGTGGAGAGTCTGGAATTCGCTGCTTCTTCTGAGCACAAAATGTTTCCTCCCATTAAACAAGACTTCAACTCTGAAAAGCTGCAAAACAAAAGACAGAAGGAGACATTCATTTAGTGGATTTCATGTTTGTCAGGCTGGACATTTAAAGCGAGTCAAACTTTTCAAAATGGTGATGAAACAATAAATGTCTTTTATTTTAAACAGAGGGAAAGAGAGTAACAAGGTTTAAAACTGTCTTTCACTTCATAGTGTGTACATGTACATGTACTGTAATATTAATTTAAAACAACACCTTGATACAGAGAGCTTCAACTAAACGTTTTAAATGAAGGATTTCAGATGGAGACTTAAATCAAAATGTCTTGGTGTTCTAACTTCGAGGTTTGCATCAGGATACGACAACATCAGTTCTCCAGCAGGAGGCGGCACAGAGCTGCACGTTTCATTCTCAAGAAATGAGTGTAAATAGATGAGCACGGTCTGTTTATTACAGCTGAACACATGAATGAAATCAGCTGTTACTCCACTGAAACTTTGAACACCTTTAATACATATTTAATACATATAAACACACTGCAGGTATGCTCAGTACACTCCAGTTCATCATGTCTGTGGGTCATATATGATTATATATGATTATTTCTGATTTCTGCTGTGGTCATCCAACATGGATTCTACATTTTAAACATTAATATAACCATTAAGATATTCATATACATCTTTATACACGTTTATAATAACTAATGGAACGGCTGCAGCCGAACATCAGATATATTTCTCAATGTTTGAGGGTTTGTGCAGAACAAGCTGCAGGACGTCCTCCTCCTCCTCGTACACTTCATCAGTAACGTGAACTGAATGAGTCTAACATCTTCCTCAGACTGAGATGATGGAAACGAACAGAGGTGGGTCCGGCACACTGCAGCCCCTCCTCCTCCTCCTCCTCCTCCTCTTCATGGAGAATTCCCCAGGCTGGTGTCACTTTGTACAGTTTTAAAATGCAGGCGTGAATACGATTTATTACAAACTCATAACTGTGTGAGTGTCCTCTGGAGGTCTGACTACTTTTACTTCAGTCATGTGCAGTTTAGAATCACACCAGTACACTGTAGTAACACATTAACAGAGGTTTGTATTTGTTTAGGACATGATGTATATTTTAGTCCTTACATACTGGCGCAGTTTTTAAATACTTAACATAATTATTTCCATCTTGTGAGAGTATGTACTTTTACTTAAGTATGTTTTAGGTGGATATTATCTGTATCAAACGTATCACAGTAAAAGTACTCATGTTGCAGTAAAATGTTCCCCGTCAGTGTTTCTGTTCTCTCTGATGTTTCTGCTGCATTCATGTGTCATTTTACTGCTGTAGATGTTTCAGGTTGAAGTATTTCATATACTGTTGGGTAGTTTAATCTGCAGCGATGCATCATATTCTATAAGATCATCATATGCTGTCCTGTGAGAACCACGTATCTCCAACCACAGCCCTGTTTTCAGCTTTGTCACCATGCAGGTTTTGTTTTTAATAGTTTATTTAGTTTAAGAAGGTGGATCATTTTCTCAACCCATAAAGGAAGTTTATCGGAATAATTCAAATTCAGAATCACCAAATTTGGAGATACATGGTTTTCACTGGACAGGAAGACAAAAGTAGTGCAGTAAAAAGTACAATATTTGATGTAGTAGAGTAGAAGTACAAAGTTGCCTAAAATGAAAATACTAAGCAAAGTACAAGTACCTCAAATTAGTATTTAAATACATTTGCTCAAGTATTGTACTGAAGTACAGTGTTGAGCTACTTGTACTTCACTCATTATACTTGTACTGCAGTACATTTCAGAGCTCCAACCTGCACCAAGCAATAATAAGAATACCATAAAATTATTATTACAATAAAACTCACGGGCCCGTCTGTCTGCAAAACAAATACTCTTACTTTTGATTTTACTTCTGTACTTTTAATTACATCAGACTTTGAATACAAGACAGTACTGTTACTTATGTAAAATAGTACTTTCCCAGCGTATGTTAAGACTTTGAGTACATGGTTTCGTCCTCTTGCTCAAAGGCAGGACTGAAGGTGTGTGAGCAAACAGAAAGTTCTGTTTTGAAGTACTTGTACAAGAGGAAAATATTTCTCTCTTTACTCTACTACTAAAGTTACTAACTTCAGTTTAGGTGTTGTTTGTTTTGAATTGTTCAACATTCAACAAACATTAAAACACTGTATATGTGTTCATATAATAGTACTACAGTGACAGGGGCCACTCTGCATTATGAATACTTTTGATATTTGAAGTACACGTTGTTGCTTTTTGTAAGCAGGACTTTTACTCTTAAAGGAGTACTTATATATCGTGGTATTGTTACTTGTACTTAGTAAATGCTCAGAATACTTCTCCAACCACTGTAACATCTGCTTGAGTAAAATTCATATGCCAGACTCCATTGCTATATTGATCGTTTTAACAGATCGGCGATTGCTGCGCCTCTACGTACTTCCACTCTTCCCGCAGCCCACCTGGCGCCGCAGTTCACCTTCACGACCGAACTACAAACACATGAAGGTACAACAACTCAGCAAAACCACCGAGGGGGGACTGAGGAGGAATACCAAGCCAAAGGGAAAACAAGTGAGACTGACAGAAGTTCAAACAGCTTCCTCACCTTCTTGGACTTTCCCGACTCACTCACTTCCCGCTCCATCGAGGGGATCGACACTTCAATCATCGGGAAATCTTCCTCCAACACCATGGGACTTAATCAGCGGCCAGCGACTAACTTTCCGGGACTGATTCGGAGCTGAAAGGTAACTTCACTCGGTTTTCTCCGCGTCCAGGACCCGAGGAAACTAAACACACCGCGTCGCCTCCGGTCGGCTTCCTCCTGCGCTCCACCTACACACTAATTGAACAAACCCGACGAGCGGCGCATCCCGGCCGTTAAAGGTGCAGTCCAACGTGTGGCAGCACCAGCCCAGTCTGCAAAAAGATTTCAGATGACTCGGATTTTCATTTCACTCTTTTAATGTAGTTAATCATTTCACAAAATCTATTCAGTGTCCCATGATTATCTATAAACGGTCTCTTCAGCTGCTACATGCTGCTCTGGGTTCAGCAGCTGCTCTCTGACCCTGTCTGGTGCTGAGCCGGTACACCTGTAAACACTCTATACTATACTGTGTCAGAGCTGCCTGCTGTGCCTGAAAACACGGCTGAACCAAAACAATGAGCTGAAAGACACTACACCCCTCCGTAGAGCTGAGGGGACATCACCTTTGTCTTCCGTTAATATAGAATACTGATTATAGCAGCTTTAAATATATTCAAAAACAAGGTGAATGAATTCAGGAGCACTCGGTTTAAAACTAACAGACTTCAGAAACTCACTTCACTTCCCACTGCGCTCGAAACACAAAGTAAAACAAAAACAATGCATTGGATATGAAAAAGGGATGTAAAGCAGACCACATAACACAGCGCTGTACTCACATCCTCTCGGGAAACACTGCTGGACATTCAAACTCTGTTTAGTGAGGGAAGAGTAAAACAGCATTTCTCTCAGCATTTAAACACCACATACAGTCTCTCTCGACCTGAATCACATGCTCTGCCTGTGACCCGTCATCATGGGATTCATATCTCCCCATCCCGCCTGTTGCTCACTGTGTTTTCATTTCAGCAGGCAGAAGAGCTGACTCCAGCCGCCCTCTGGGAGGACGTGTGACCTTATGGAGTCACAGATCACAGAGGGGTAAAAATATATCAGCCATTGTTGCTTCATCGCCGTGTTTTACTACGGCTCTGTGAATCTTTGCCCTGCTGGTGAACGCTCACTGTGTCAGCAGGCAGCTCAAACACATGAGCAGAAAGGAAGGAAGTGAAGTCTTGGTTTTGTCTGGCCAGTTTCTACCTTCAACATAAACTAGGAACACATTTTAAAATCAAAGCATTGTCCGTGTTTTTCATGTTAAATGTTAGAAACAAGGTTGTCTTTAGCTCGACATTTTGGGAAATGCACTCATTCGCTTGCCGAGAGTTAGACGAGAGGATTGATGCCACTCTTTCAGTGGACGGGGGGAGGGCAAGTCTTCAGTTTGTCATTTATAGACATACCAGCCGGTCCGGGGAGCGTGATGCAATTTGTCCGAGCCCGTGTGTGAATGAAAGAAAGCACTGTCATCCAGAATAACTGAGTTAGCTGACGCGTTCTTGGATTCGACTGTTTACTGCTACAAACATTCAGTCGCTCATAAACATCTCCAGCAACAAAATAACTGCACTATTAATCATAATGACAGAAGGATGCATTAACCGTCTACCTGACAACAAGCATCACATCAGTGCTTAATATCAACAGATTGTCATTTACATAATATGCTTTAAGCTTTGGTTCTAGTTATCCAATTTGTTCTAACCTATCTCACCTTCATATTTCTTATGTTTGTCTCCATTTTGTTGGTTCATGCTTTCAGAGAAGTCCAGTTAAAGTTTAGAAATGTGTTCTCAACTCTTAATTAATTTAATAAATTGAGTCTTTATTTTAGGTCTCTGTGTAATTAATTCATGTTTGGATTAAGAATGTTATGAATATGAATGTTTATGATAAACATCAGTCTGTTTCTCAAGCAGTCTTTATAAATCTTCTAGTTAAGACCACATCTCCATGTCTCATTAGGAGGCAAAGTACAGGTAATATACACACCTAACGTTTTCATTACTGCACGTCACAGTTTAATGCTCCACTGGGTTTTATGTCTGCTGTAGTTTAGATGCTGATATTAGTTAATATGATCTGAAGCTAACTGATATTCCATGATGTTTTGTTTCATGTACCCTTTTTTGAACTATTGCTGGATGACAACTTTTGTAGAATATTCAGTTTCACACATTTTAGCCCAACTAGTCCAGCGAGTATATGATGCCCAAAACTGTGTCTGCTGAAGCATGAAGCAGTGCTTTTAATATCTTGTCATGGCCAGTGACAGCATCGCTCCCCCCTGCTGTGGTTGTCGTATCCTGTTTTGTAGTTATTTTCCACCAGCTGTTACTGTCATGTTATTGTTTTTATCGCTGGCACGTCTGTGTTTATCTGTTCTGTTGTTTTGGTCATAAAGACACAAACTACACTGCATGTAACATCATATAAAATATTTATTTCATACCTTCCTAGATACTTTCCAACAATTTCCCAAATAAAGTACGATAACCCAAACCTAAGTGGCTCTCAAACAACAGGCCAGCCTTGGTAGTATTACAAGTATACTGTTTTACATTGCAGTTTTTCAAGTCTGAAGCTACCTGGAGACTGCAGAGTGAATGATGTCTTCCAAAATGTCCACCTGAAAGAAAGAGTAAGAGACAGTTTGCCCTGTGGACAGTCTACTATAACTGTGGTGTTTCATCCCACACTGACTATTGTGATAGAATAGAATACGTCATAGGCCACCTCAGTTTTACCTGCTTGCCTTCTCTCACACTGAGGTTCTTGAGCTGGTAGACAGTCACTTGTCCATCACTGTCCCCTACCAAGACACAGTCTGTCCCTCTGGCAAACAGCAGGGACGTCACCTTCACACCAGGTGCAGCGTGGTGCACGATGGTTGGGTTCAGGCTAAAAGGAGAGGTTTGCAGTTAGTGAACACAGGATTATTTCTCATGGCTCATGTCTCAAATCAGATAAATGCATCAAATGAAAATCAACAAGACAAAGCTGGAGACATATAGATGTTAATCAGACTCACACGCTTGAATTCAGGTCCCAGACCTCCACTTGTCGTCCATTAATGGCTGCAAATATTGTGGACCAGTTTGGGGACCACCTGACGGCGTACACGGCCCTCTGAGTGGATGTGAAGCTCAACACGGGTGTAAAGCGATCCTGCTTCCACAGCTGGATGGTCCAGTCAGAGGAGCAGCTCAGGAACACGTCAGAACAAAATGGAGACCATTCAATGTGGTTCACAGGGCACTGAGAGAGAGCAGGATGTGATACGGAGTCAATATACTGCAACAACAAACATCCACATGTTTACAATTTTTATATTTACAGTAATAAATCAAACGGTAGTAAATGGGTAGCTGCCTCACTGAAGTCAACACAAGGTTATTATTATGTTATTCATTGCTCTACTTGTCACATGTAGAAATAATGACCACATTTTATTTGGTCAACAGGCTCGTAGTCTTCACACATTTCAAATATCACTGAATGATCCAGAAGGACTTACAAAGTGCTTTTGGTAAGTGTCCAGAAAGTGCTGACTGTTGGAGAAGGAGCACTTGTGGATGAGGCCCTCCCATGTGCCAGTCAGATAAATACTGGAGTCCTGCAGGACGACAGCAAACCAGGAGAGGTACGTGATGTATGCTGAAGTCACAGTCACAGTCAGAGAAACACACAAGCTGACAAAAGGTTAATGTCAACATTTCAAACTGTCCCTGTGAATACTGACTGTCTGGATGAAGGAACAGCTAGGCTCACTTAGAACCAGCCCATGATTGGCCCACTTACTGTTGGATTGAAGTCAACACAAAGACCAGGAGTCATTTCTGACAGAACATTTCCTGTCTTCTTCTTGTTTCCTGCAGCCTTTTGACTCCTCCTTAGCTTCATCAGGTCTGAGAACACGTTTTTAGAAAAGATACAGAATGAATGATGGTGTTCGAGCAGTGCTACACAGGTTTAACCTGCAAATCATTTACATGAGCATTCTCACAACAGATCTTTGTTAAACTGTTAAAAAACATAACTACATTTAGTGGTGTTTTGTCTCGCTAACTGCCTTCAAAAAATGGGTAAAAATAATTAACACCATTTTGCTACAAAATGATCTAAAATAAAATGTTGTGACTAAAATCTTTCAGTAAATGTTATGTCAACAGGTAACAATGTCACTGTTTACCTCTGAATCTACTACGTTTAGTTTTTATCATCATATGTGTTAAACTGTTGAACACTGCTTACATCAGCACAGCCTGTTCAGACTACAGTACCTATGCAGTCAAGACCATTGCTGCAGAGGAGCCACTTGGTAATCCTGCCATCTGCTGACACAGAGACGAGGGCTTCTACATGGCCCCCCCCTGATAATCTCACCCCTTGTTTGGTCCAGCTGACCTGCCACACTGGATGCAGGTGCTTTTTGGAACACTCACTACAAAAGAAAAACATTAGGAAAGCAGAAAACAGGTTTGGTCCAATAACCTTTTCTTTCAACGTAATGTGAGTTTATTTCCATGTCCACCCTCCACACACACACACACACACACACACACACACACACACACACACACAGTCCTCACCTGCTGTTGGCGATACATGCCGTGTTGTTGCGACTCCGGACATTGTAGATGGCGATAGTGCCATCGTACATCCCCACAGCCAGCTGGTCGGGGTTGTTGGCTGAGAAATCCAGGGATGTCACACAACTATGACAGTGGAGGACACACTCCGGCCACTGCACAGGGGACACATTTACAGTCACTGTCACACACTGCGTCATAGCACTTTACAGTTTCACATGACACTTCAACATGTGGACAGAAGGAGTCAGCCAGCAACGCTGCGATCAGTGGACGAGCCGCTCTACCTGCTGAGCCACATCACAGCCATCAAGTCAAACCTTACTTCGAACATACATGATAGATAAAAGCATTTCAGATATTTCCTATTACCAATCAATTTTGGTTATACTAGCGAGTTGAGATGGAGCACTGGAAGATGATGAAAGGAAATAAAAGGCAAAAATCTATAAATATACCGTGGGGTTTTTGAGGGACCAGCAGCAGATCAGCCCTGGTTTCTGGTTCCTTGAGTCCCAGTCACCGTGTCCCACAGCCAGCAGATCCTTACAGAGAGTACAGAGCACAAACAGAGAAGTCCAAGTGAAGTGTGGGACATTTAGCCTGCAATGTTTGCCCACCATGAATCTAAGTGGAATCAAGAGCAACCCCTGCTGTTCATTAATTTGCCTTTGTCTTGGGGTTTTGGCCTGTGTTACCGGGTTCTCCTTGTTCCAGGCCATGCTGGTAATGTTGCATCTTCTGGTGAGCTTGCAACTGAAAGCCCAGAGTCGTTCCAGAGCTGGAGATGAAGAGCTCTCCTCGCCCTCCTCGCTCTCTGCCTCAGGCTTCACCGTGCTGTCAGGGTCTGTATACAGTACTTATTCAGACACACTTACATTTTATAACTGACCAACTGTTTAGTTGTAATAGAAGCAGAAAGGACAAAGGTCCTGAGTCTACGGGGGGTGCACCTGCACCAACAATGTGAGAACACAGTGATGACCTGAGTTTACCCTCTCGTATGGGCAGCTGTCTATAAGCCGCCAGCTTGGGTTGAAAGACGTCTGCCACGATGCTCCTCTCCATTACTAATAAGCTGTCTTGGAATGACTCTGACAACATGATCATCTGTGGGTCGGGCTCAGCATTTAAACTGTCGCCACACATTTCCATTTCTAACAGTGAGCTCACGGTACTGCCTGAGGAAATGAAATATGAGACAATGATACACGTCAAATCCTGCAAAGCATTAATCAACTGCAGAATCTGTGTTTGGGATCTAACACTATGAATGCTTGAGGACAGACAGGTTTGTTGTTGTTCTGAGCCCTCTGCAGACCCAAGCACTTGCTGGGACAGAGGACTGGACTTTAACAGAGTCAGTGTTCTCCCAGGTACTGTTACCTGTGCCGACTGTGCTGCTGCTGTAGCTGCTGCTGCTCCTCCCTCCTCTCTTCTCTTGACCTTTGCTGCTGTTCACAGTACTCCCTGGATGGTCAACCTTCTCACTCTCAGGGGTTTCATTTTGGTCGCAGAAAGCGTCATAGATGCCCCAGATAGTAGCAATCATGCCTTTGGACATGAGAGAATGTAAACTGACTGTCTGACAACTAACAACCCTGCATTGGTTCTATGTCGAAGCCTTGGTGGACTGTGATGTGACAATCTGAGGTTGGAAAGTCAACTATAACAAATCTGAATCGATAACAATTGATTATTATATTTGAAGTTTGAGCTGTTTCTTTTCACTAAAACAGACCTGAACTTAGAGACTTAAATTTAAGTGTAATATTTTTGAACCAGTGCTTCACTGGCAAGTTTACATGTGTTTAATTATTGATGAGGTTTCTTTTTGAGCTACATCATAAACTCAAACTATAACCTGACCTGCCCACCAGAAATAAACACAACCAAAAACAGTACACAGAGTATAATTAAGCCTAACCTTTATCCACCATGACAATCGTGTCGCTCTGGATCTGTTTGTTTTTAGGTGCTCCATTGAATGTCTGCATTGATCGTGTCACATACTTATCGTTGCCCATTCTGTTCTTGCAAAGCTCAACATAGTGACTGTTTCTCTCTCTGTAAGAACAAGGTGAAAAACCCAACAGCTTCTTACAACCATGAAAGAGCGACATGAACTGAAGTGCATCAGTAAACATATGGTACAGTGTGTGACGGGCGGTTCCCAAGTTAAAGACATAAAGTACCACTTCCTATCGCCTGTTGTGCATTTCAGATCTTGCCTCATATTTAAGGAAACCAACAAGCAGAGGACTTTACTCACTTAATAGCGTCTGCATCATCAGCATCCTCTGACTCAAGGGTGCTGGCTATGTCCAGCAGTGAAATGGTATCTGTCTCAGAGAGGCAGGTGACTACTTCCTCGTCCAACATCTCTTCTGTCACATGTTGTCTCACGTTGTCTCGTTTCCTCTGTACCTCTGGCAGAGAACAAAAGACAACAGATAACATATACATACAGGATAAAATGTAATTTCATCATAATATGATGCTGTAGATTGAATTGTATTCTGCAGCAAATGGCAATATTTTATTGCATGTAACACTGCATTGTCAATAAATGATGGTACTATACATATTGAAGACTACTTTTAAAGAATGGAGAATATGATTATCACCTGGAGGAAACAGTGATAATAGTAAACATAATGACAATATATATATATATCTTAAAAAAAAGAATAGTAACCGCATGGAGCTGGGGGGTTCACTGGTATGTCCAGTGTTGGAACGCTGTCCGCAGTCTCTTTAGTCACTTTGGACAGGCTGGATGGTCGGCTGCTACCCATGACTGAGCTGCAAAACAATGTCATTACTTGGTCAGAGTACATTTTTGTGGTCAGAAATGTGTGGCTATATTTGACTTAACAAGCTACACAAAAAAACAACTGTAACACACAGTCATCATATTTAATAAAGGAACATTTCACCATGAAAGTCAAATCGGAAGGTGCGTATGAACGTTAACACCTGGTACCTGGATGAGGGCCCATTGAAGCTTGACGTGGATTTTGAGTAGTCTGACCCTGAGCTGAAAAACATTTCATCCAGAAATAATCTCTGTGGTTTGGACTCCGCAGGATACAGGGGCCGAGGAGTGACGCCCGACGCCTGCAAAGACAGAAACCACGGCCAGAAACAGTTAAGCATCTACTTCATGATTGCCCCTCATCAGGTAGGTTTTGGACAGATACATACAGAATTCTGACATTATAACTTAATCTGAATGTAACATGAACTCCTTGTGTTTCGTTGTTAATCTTAAACTCTTAATGAGTAAATTTCACACATAAATGGCTTTTTGATTGAGACTAGCAACGAACAAAGTCACCGAATTATGAAGAATTGTTTGTTAAGTCCCCTGAACTATTGTGACTTTTAGGTATTTTACTAGATAACATATTTACTATTATTGTTATTGGTACTTATTTGTTGACTTTATATGAGGCTGAACTTGAATGTTGATTTACACAACAATGCAGCATGAAGGACTGAAGGATGTCTCTGTTTGTTCATAATTAAACCAACTGAAAATATATGAATATATTTAGAAGACACCGACACCTGAGCTGCTCCTCTGGGCGCCTGACCGGAGCTCCTGTCCCGCTGTTTGTTGGTGCTGCCGCCGGCCTGAAGCGACCCTGTGCGGCTCCAGGTGCGTCTTGAACTCTGACTCACTTGATGAATTCCTGAGTTATTCATTGCTCGAGAAGATCTAGGAGAAAGCAAAACAACAGTTAGGCTAGCATAGCTACCACTAGCGTGGGTAAGCTAACTAGCTTAACTATGTGTTGCTGAGCTAACACTATGTCAGCTAGCTAAAGCTAACCGTTACCGTGTGTTGAAAAAAAAAATCACTTGTTGGGAAAGTATGAACTTACGAATTGAGCACCACACTAGCTTTCTTCGCTTTTTCTCCAGGGGTGCCCATTTATGTGTTCTGTATGTCCCCCCCCGCCCCACAGTTTATAAAACACCTATGTGTCTTTGATAAGCTAACTCTAGCTAACTCACTAACGGAATCTGTTCTCACAGCAGGGAGTCTCTTAACGGCTCGGAGTTGCCGTGGCAACGTGGCGACCCCTCGCGCCCCTGTCAGGTACTGAGACACACCTTCAGGTTGTTTCTGAAACTCACGCTCGTGTCTTGTAGCTCAGGTCTGTCGAGATATGAACTGTTACCGCAGACTTTCACAAAGACCTAGCCAGATAAATGTGACCTGTTCTAACCAAAGCTCCTGTTCAATACATCATGAATGTGCATGTGTTGCTGCTACATGTGTCCGGGTGGAGGAGGGTCTGTCTGGTCCATGACTGAGGCTGGTGGAGGAGGGTCTGTCTGGTCCATGACTGAGGCTGGTGGAGGAAGGTCTGGCTGGTGGAGGAGGGTCTGTCTGGTCCATGACTGAGGCTGGTGGAGGAGAGTCTCTGTCTGGTCCATGACTGAGGCTGAGGCTGGTGGAGGAGAGTCAGGCTGGTGGAGGAGGGTCTGTCTGGTCCATGACTGAGGCTGGTGGAGGAGGGTCTGTCTGGTCCATGACTGAGGCTGGTGGAGGAGAGTCTGTCTGGTGGAGGAGAGTCTGTCTGGTCCATGACTGAGGCTGGTGGAGGAGGGTCTGTCTGGTCCATGACTGAGGCTGAGGCTGGTGGAGGAAGGTCTGTCTGGTCCATGACTGAGGCTGAGGCTGGTGGAGGAGAGTCAGGCTGGTGGAGGAAGGTCTGTCTGGTCCATGACTGAGGCTGGTGGAGGAGGGTCTGTCTGGTCCATGACTGAGGCTGGTGGAGGAGGGTCTGTCTGGTCCATGACTGAGGCTGCTGGAGGAGGGTCTGTCTGGTCCATGACTGAGGCTGAGGCTGGTGGAGGAAGGTCTGTCTGGTCCATGACTGAGGCTGGTGGAGGAGGGTCTGTCTGGTCCATGACTGCGGCTGGTGGAGGAGAGTCTCTGTCTGGTCCATGACTGAGGCTGGTGGAGGAGGGTCTGTCTGGTCCATGACTGAGGCTGGTGGAGGAGAGTCAGGCTGGTGGAGGAGGGTCTGTCTGGTCCATGACTGAGGCTGGTGGAGGAGAGTCTGTCTGGTCCATGACTGAGGCTGAGGCTGGTGGAGGAGGGTCTGTCTGGTCCATGACTGAGGCTGGTGGAGGAGAGTCTGTCTGGTCCATGATTGAGGCTGAGGCTGGTGGAGGAGGGTCTGTCTGGTCCATGACTGAGGCTGGTGGAGGAGGGTCTGTCTGGTCCATGACTGTGGCTGGTGGAGGAGGGTCTGTCTGGTCCATGACTGAGGCTGGTGGAGGAGGGTCTGTCTGGTCCATGACTGAGGCTGAGGCTGGTGGAGGAGGGTCTGTCTGGTCCATGACTGAGGCTGGTGGAGGAGGGTCTGTCTGGTCCATGACTGAGGCTGGTGGAGGATTATTGCATGTTGCCTGTTTCTCCACTAGGTGGCAGTAAGTGAGTGCGATGCTTCAGCTATTATTAAAGACAACTGCAGTTTACTACTACTACTACTAATAATACTGATAATATGTTACTACCTTCTACTGCTGCTTGTGTTTCAGACACCATTGAAATCACTTCCTACTTATGTAATAATATGTAAAATCATAATAATCCTAATCACACACTCCTACCTACCAACCTCAACACAGACAATTTTGAGGTACTTGTACTTTATACTCACATATTTATACTACATTTTGGAGAAATATTGTACTTTTTACTGCACTAGATTTGTTTGAAAGCTTTAGTCACTAGTTGCTTTGTAGATTTAGATTATTGATACAAAACAGGAATCAACTAACAAATGATGATATATCATTATTGGTTCAGATGCCCGGCAGTATATAAAGTTATTTTATATATTATTATTAGTAGCCCCACCTTTACCAGCTGCAACATTAAAGTGATGGACACATTAATGCATCTTTAATTGTAATCCAGAAATATAATATATATGATTCTTAAATGGGCCACTCTGCATAATGAGTACTTTTAGTTTTGGTACTTTAAGTCTATTTTGATTTTGAGTATTTTTAAACTGTGGTATTGCTATTTTTACTTCTGGATACTTCTTTTGCAAAAGTACTTCAAAATTATACTTAAGTACAGTAATTACTCATAAGTAATGAAATGTTTATTAATTACTCTCCACCAGAGGCTTTGGGTAAAAAAACGGAAGTGGAAATCTGTTGAAGGGATCTTGAAGAGACCCTTCTTTATTCATGTGTCAAATACTTCCGGACTACAAGCTGTGAAAAATCACGTGACCAGAGCGTCATCCCTCCTCTTCCACCCATCACCCCCCCCCCCCTCTGTACCGAGCATCCCGGAGATAACGGCCGTGTGTCTGTGCGCCTTTAAGAGCCGCGTATCCCGCTGCCCTCTGCGCTAAATCTCCATCGCTGCTCCGTGAGGGGGAGAAAAGACAGAAAGCCACGGCCATGTCCGCCAGCTCCGCTTTCAACGACGAGAAGGGGGGCTCGTCCAGCGTCGGGGAGCCTGAATATGGTCACGACCCGGCGAGCGGAGGGATTTTCTCCTCCGACTACAAAAGGTACGGAGCTACCTGCCTCGGTGCCGCTTGACGCCGTTGTTATTTGTCGTGTTGTGTGTGTGTGTGTGTGTGGGGGGGGGGGGGGGTACCGGGGCAGATAATGGCGGGGGAGGTGCGGTGTGGATGCGGGTTCCTGTCTGTGAAGAGACAAACGGACAGCTTTTGAATGTCGGCGGACAGACGGAACTTTATTCGCGCGACGGTCCCGTGTCTGTGGTTTTTCTGCTCGCGGAGCTCTCGCCGTGATTTGGTCGCGCGCTGTAGACGGTCCAACGGGGGCCCGGTGCTGCTGTCCACCTGTCGTGGATGCGCTTTTACCGGTGTGTGTGTGTGTGTGTGTGTGTGTGTGTGTTCGGGGTGTCTGTATGGGCAGCGTGTGTATCATGGTGGAGAGGTGTGGAGGGCCTGGTGGTGGAGGGGGGGGGGCAGGCCGCAGCTCCGGCTTTTCAGCACCACCCCTGCTGGACAGCGCGCGGAGCGGCAGCAGCTCCCAGTGAGCATGTCGGATACACCGCAGGAAGTATTCACATCCTGTAGTAAAAGTACCTCTGATACTGTACACACTGTAAAACATACTCTCTCACGAGTCAAAGTACTGCATTGACAATGTTCCATCAGTGAAAGTATGGAAGTAAAATCAGGAAAATGTACTTAAAGTGTTAAAAATAAAAGGACTCAATGCAGCTAAATGTCCCCTGAGACCGTTTTACTATTAAATATTCTATCATTAGATTATTATTACTCAGGCATTCATGTAAAAGCAGGGATTTACTGGTGTAGTTGGATGAGCTAATTAGCTAAATAACTATTTTGTACTGACACTAATGATTATTTTCAATATGGATTAATCATTGTTTTCGATTGATTGTTTGGTTTGTAAACACTGGTTTGTGATAAATGCTCATCTCACGTTCTCAGAGCCCAAAGTGACGCCTTCACAATGCTTGTTTCATCCCACCGACTGTCCAAACCCCAACATTATTACAAAAGAATGAATAATAATAATGATAATTAAAAGGAAATCTTGACATTTTGAAGCTGGAGCCATGAAATGTTTTTACAAATGAATGTGTAAAGTAAAGCTGTCTCACTGGAGTGAAGTAAAAAGCAAGTTGTAGTGGAGTGGAAGTGTCTGACAGTCATTTTCTTTAACATAAACGGATCCTTCAGATGTGTTTGTAAAGAGTTATGAACACGACATGTTCAGAAATCAACCAGTCAAGTCAGTGCTCTCTGGGACTGTAAAGAGACGTGTTTCTGAATGACCTCAGACCTGGTTTGGCTTGTCTCTTCTGTAGTTTCTTGTTACTTATTGGGTGACCTGTACACTGATAGGATATATCTACAATATGCTGATATCGGTCGATATATCAGTCTAGCTCTATTCTTAACCAAACGGTATTCAGTTTACCATAAAAGACACAAAAACAGGACATTTTCACGTTTGAGAGGCTGGAACCAGCACATTTTTTATCATTTTTCTGTGAAAAATTACTTTTTACTTACAATTCAATTATTTCAAAATTGTTGCAGATTAATTTCCGTTCGATTGATTTATCAATTCATATCTTTCATAATCTTCGTAATAATGATAATCCAAGGTGAGCACTTAGTCATATTGAATATGTAACCATGCAAATGAGGCAGCATATTTATTCTGCCTCATCCTGAAACCCTGTAAAACCTTTTAATCCTTTTAAGATTAAAACCCACTACAATGCTCTTAACATCCATAAAGTCTCAAACAATATGAACCAAAAAAGACATAAAGGATCAGTTAAGAATTTTCTTAAGATATTACTCACATGTACATTTAAAGACTGATCGGTTTCTGAGGACACGACTTTGATGTGTAACAGCTAACAGACAACCAGAGGTTGATTTATTCATTAGAGCAACAGCTGTCCAGCACTGTGTTGTCCGTCAGGCTTCCTGCTCGGGAACAAGTTGTTCCTTTTTGCAGCAACTTAACATTAATACGACAGCTTTCTCATGAAGAAGAGCCAATGAAACGCTTTGTAATAAGTCATCAGGTATAAGTACTGTAGTACCTTTTACTGTACCTAAAGTGACTTACAGCGAGAGAGCAAGATACAGAAAGGTGTTGACCATAATGAAGGGTTGACAAACAGCGACGGTGTCCTCTGGATTCTTAAGTGGAAACCAAGAAAGAGTCATTTGGTGTAAACGGGACTTTGCTGTTGCAGGAGAGTTGTGGAAAACAATGCTAAATGACATGTTTATAGATCAGCTGAGCACCTTTTTACTGCTAGAATAGAGCTGATTCATGATTTACTCCACAGCTAGCTCTGAACTTTAGGACGTAAACTAACGTCTTAGAAAGGATAAAAGTGTAAATCAGTGTTTTGCTGCAAATATGCTTCACTTCTCTTTTTATGGCCACATGATAACATTCGGGATAACATGTGAGACTCATTGGGCTGAGGGGTGAAGTCTGGAGCATCGTGGTTACGGCACGAGGCCTCTTTCACGGCAGGCATTTCGACCTGACTTGTTGATTTAGCCATCATTCGTGACATTATTCTCACCTGAGCCTTGTCTTCTGTGACGTGTCCACATGTCTTCTGTGAAGAAGGCCAATTGGAAAGATGTATCTGGTACACTGGACTCTGTGTAGTAATATTTCACAGTCTGGTTTGTTTGGGGCTTCAGTAGAAAGATCAAAGTGTGACATGACCAAACCTTAGCTTCTTGCTTTTAGACATGTTGGTGGTCAGCCTTCGTTGTTAAATGTGTCAGCTGGATAGCTATGCTGTCTAATACTAATACTGCTGTGACTAATACTACTTAATGCACACATATGACTCTAATCTCACTTTCATATTACAATAACGTCCGTGAATTCTTCCTGATGAAGTCTTTCAAAGAGTTCACTGCATGAACCTTTTTCCATTTTTAGTAATTGTTTTGTATGAGTGGAGACTTGCTCTGTTAAGTTGTGTGATTTTGAAACAACTTTATTCAGAGTTTCTGTGAACTTTGATTGAACTTTTAGCCTTTAAGAGGTTTGTGTGTCTATGGCTGCGTTCATCTCACCTGTTTTGTTTTACACCTGTTCTCTCTGCATGTATGTCAGTTTGGACACACGTGTTATGGCCTTGTATTACAGTTTGGGTTGCCCCACTGAAACAGAAGAAGAAACGTGTCAAGCTGAAGCATCATCGGCTCTTTTAACATAATAATTAATAAATACAACAGCTTCACCATAATTCACCAGCAGAGGGAGCCCATTGTTTGTAGATGGCATTTGTAGCTGTGAGCTGAGACCTTTGGATCTGGAGGAGGAGGAGATTTTTCCCTATTAATATTAATATTAATAAAAACAATATACTTTATTTACACAGCACTTTTCAAAACAAAATTGCTTAAAGTATTAAAGTATTTATCATTGTTGAAACAGGATTTAAACATTTCTGGACAGCAATGAGGCAAATCAAATCAGACAATTAGAATAATACAAAGATAAAATGGAATAAAATACTAAACAATAATGTAAGATAAAACAATAATAATGAAACAGAACATGTTTTAACATGATGGAAATAAAACGGTGTGCTAGAATCCATAAACAGCTTCTTTGGAAAGAGTTTTGAGAAGTCATTTAAAAGGTGCCAGCGGAGGCTGTTTGTCAAACGTCAGTCGTTAGTTTTAAACTACTTTTGGTTGATTCGTCCTTCATTCATTCAGGTGTACGCTGGGCGTTGTGTAGATCTGTGTTTGCTGAAGTCGATGTCTCCTCACTGAAGGTAGATTAACCAGTTTGTCTGTAAACATGACAGTGAAAGTGCTGACTCGACCTTCACCGCCGTCTCCTTGGAAACACGGCGGATATGAAATGTTGCTTCAGTCCTCAGACCATGTCGATCTCTCTGAGTGTCATTACTCTGAGCAAAAAACACATTTCCTCCTCCTTTAAAGCCTACTTTACTGCTCTTCATCGTGAAATGACTATTGTAAGTTCAGCAGGGTTGTTGTTAAAGTATTATTCTTTTGTATTTCACATGTGATGGTCGCTCGTCTTGGCTGATGATTCAGTGGGCTCTTTTTTTGGCTGGTTTAGGTGCCAGTTATGTGAAAATATGACTTTTAAATGCAATTAATGCCAGAGACATGATAAAAGATTGGTAAAAAGATCCAGGAATTGAAACAATCTAAAGAGTAGTTCAACATTTTGGGTTGAATCAACAGACGAGACGTTTAGCTTAGCATAAAGCCTGGAAACAGTGGAAAACAGCTAGCCTGGATCTCTCCAAAGTTAACAACAGCAACACGTTACATCTGAAGTGTACAAGTGACGAATGACAGAGTCAGGCTAGCTGCTTCCCCGTCTCGAGTCTTTATGCTAAGCTAAGCTAACTGGCTGCTGGATGTAGCCTTTCATTTAGCATACGGACATAAAAGTGGTATCAATTTTCTCTCGGCATGAAAGCAAAATGTATTTCCAAAAATGTCCAACTCTTCCTTAAAAAATAAACCGTTTCAGGACTTACATACATGCTAGTTTATTAATTCATGAAAGCCTACATGTATTCCCTTTGAGGTGCCCTGTTACTGGAGGCCTTCTTCATTTAGAGAATATGATACTGCTGCACTGCACCCAAAATCAAAAGTTTTGACAAGAAGACGAGAAAATCTCAAAGCATCTTTTAGATTTTCTGTCGGCCGTTGGCAGCAGAAGTCTTTTGTAGTCAGGATGATAAGAGATTTACAGAACTGGATCTTCTTGGGGATGCTTGAAATAATGACTGTGATGTTTCTCATTTTTGTGCTGTTAGATGGAGAATAGTTAGACTAGATTGTTTTTTAAAAACCTCCTAAATTGAGAGATTGAACATGTTTGTTAAACATCAAATCTCCGACAAACACTCAGTAGACCAGGATTGTAAATGCTGTACTTCTCAGTGACATCACAGGTTAAATATCGTATGAGTCTTTAGCAAATTTCAACAAATCCTGACTGAGCTGTTACAGATCACTGGAGGAGCATATGTTATTTTTGTTCGAGCCGAGAAGAAATGAGAGAGAGAGAGAGGGAGAGAGAGAGAGAGAGAGGGAGAGAGAGAGAGAGAGAGAGAGAGAGAGAGAGAGGGGGGGGGGGGGGAGGGAGAGAGAGAGGGAGAGAGAGGGAGAGAGGGAGGGAGAGAGAGAGAGAGGGAGAGAGAGAGGGAGAGAGAGAGAGAGAGAGGGAGAGAGAGAGAGAGAGAGAGGGAGAGAGAGAGAGAGAGAGGGAGAGAGAGAGAGAGAGAGAGAGAGAGAGGGAGAGAGGGAGGGAGAGAGAGAGAGAGGGAGGGAGAGAGAGAGAGGGAGAGAGAGAGAGAGAGGGGGGAGAGAGAGAGAGAGAGAGAGAGGGAGAGAGAGAGGGCGAGAGGGAGAGAGAGAGAGAGAGGGGAGAGAGAGGGAGAGAGAGAGGGGGGGGGGGGGAGAGAGAGAGAGGGCGAGAGAGAGAGAGAGAGAGAGAGGGGGAGAGAGGGAGAGAGAGAGGGAGAGAGAGAGAGAGAGAGAGGGAGGGAGGGGGGAGAAGGAGGGAGAGAGAGAGAGAGAGAGAGAGAGAGGGCGAGAGAGAGAGAGAGAGAGGAGGGAGAGAGAGAGAGAGAGGGGGGGAGAGAGAGAGAGAGGGGGGGGAGAGAGAGAGAGAGAGAGAGAGGGGCGAGAGAGTAAGAGAGAGAGAGAGAGGGGGAGAGAGAGAGAGAGGGCGAGAGAGAGAGAGAGAGAGAGAGGGGGGAGAGAGAGAGAGAGGGCGAGAGAGAGAGAGAGAGAGAGAGAGAGAGAGAGAGAGGGAGGGAGAGAGAGAGGGGGAGAGAGAGAGAGAGCTGTCCTCATCACGACACTGCCAAGAAAGCTGAGTCATGTAAGACGAGGTAAAAAAAAGGCACCTCACAGAATATTAAAAATGAATAAGACGGAGAGATTTCTAAACATAATGAGCAAGTGGGGTGAGTGATATTTAAAAACATCTGTCGGCTGTGAGTTCAGATGAAGGGCAGATAAAGAAAGCATGAAAGTTCACATGAATGAGGGAGGCAAGATTTCTAGCCATCAGCGTGAAGAGGCGGAGCAAGGATGACAAGCATGGGGGGGGGGGGGGGGGGGGGGTGATAACGTGGCAAAAGATGGGAGAGGCTGTGTCATTGTTAGAGAGCTCAGATGGACATATTGTATACAGACAGAGAGAGAGACATAGAGAGAGAGACAGACAGAGAGAGAGAGACATAGAGACAGACAGAGAGACAGACAGAGAGAGAGAGACATAGAGAGAGAGAGACATAGAGAGAGACATAGAGAGAGAGAGAGAGAGAGAGAGACATAGAGAGAGAGAGAGAGAGACATAGAGAGAGAGAGAGAAGCTGGTGCAGCAGCAGCAGCAGGAACCACATGAGCGGCGGGAGGAGTCGCGAGAGGAGAGGCTTCACGGTGAATAAAACTGCACCCCCCTCTCTGCCGAGCATCCATTTACTGAGCGGCTGGTGTCTGCTGCCTCACTGGATGCGTACAGACTCAGCAGTAACAGAAGACACAAAAACCCTTCGGTGCAGTGGACCTGTGGTATATCAACCATCGCGGAGTCTGTCAGGAGGCACCGGAGCATTCCCGAAGAGGTTCGTTGCATCATTCGTGCCAGAAATGTTCGCAGTGGATATACTCCACCTTTGAGGGAAGGAGTATTTATAACACAGACTCGAACTGAAGTGTCCGAGGAGGAGCTGCAGAATTTCATCCGACTGATTAACGCGGAGGAGTGGCTTAAGAAAACTGCAGTCCGTCCACTTTATCTTCCTGGGATTCTACAGGTTGCTCTCAAGCTTCTGGTCCAGACTAAGTTTCAGACATGACCACCATGCAGAAGCTGCTGCAGCTGCCGGTGAACGCGGTGAACATCGTGAAGACGGTGCAGAGTCAGGTCCAGGGCCAGGAGGAGGACAAGAGCCCCGTGCTGACCCCTGACAGCGGGCAGCAGACCTGGTACAGCGCCCTGCAGCCTGACGAGCTGCGCCACCTCCGATCTGGAGGCACAGGAGGAGGAGGAGGAGGAGGAGGAGACCATGAGGAACGAGCACCACTGGAGGAAGGTGGCGGGGGCAGTTTCCAAACTCAACCTTTGCGGTAGGAGAATCCAGGAGAATCCAGACCCTGTTATAACCCTCCAGTTATGAGGGCATTTAGCTGCTTCCTCTCCAAGGCAGATTACAGTGAGTGCAGCTGGATGATGAGCCAGAGCAGCACAATGATAAGAGAGTGGTGCGCAGCCTGGGGGTCTGCACCCCCCAACAGGTCGCAAGATAAGTCTGAAGGGTCGTAAGACAATTAACAAGACAGAAAAAAATATATTTCTTCAACACAAATTCACTTTCTTTTTCTGACTTTTCTCAGATGTTTGCTTTGGTATCATGACACACTGGATCGTTTTGCTTCTTCAGGAACTATTGAAACAAAATATTGTTCTTTAATTGAAGCGCTTGCAGCTCATAGACAAACTGTATTCAACATATGAGGTTTGGTGAGTAGACCGTGGTTCACTTAAAGGGACACAAGCAAAAAGGTCGTGGACCCACGAGTATAAAAGCTCACAGATAATCGTGTATATAGACTTTAGTATATACAGTGTACAGACTTCAGAGCTGAAACTAACTCATTTTCATTATTCAGGGTAATCTGTTGATTATTTAATCAATTAACCGACAAGTTGTTTGGCCTAAAAAATGTTAGAAAAGACTGAAAATGTCCATCACAGTTTGTCTAAGGTCACATTTTCAACAGTCCAAACCCCAGAGACATTCAGTTTACAATGATATAAAACTGAACAGGAAATCCTGGAACCAGGAAATGTTATGAAAAATATTTATTTTCTGTCGACCGACTAATCGTTTCAGCTCTAGTCTAAAGGTCGAGTCTAAAGACTTGATGGAACAAAAAGAGACAGAAAGACATATGCAACATGTGAGATGGACTTCAGAGTAGAGATTCGCTTCAAACGATGGTGAGCACTGCTGTTAGACCTGCAGCCGGAGAGAAAGGTGAACAGAGATGAGAGTAGAACGGAGGACGATGGACGGGTACCAGTTTACAATAAGACATACGGTATATTTACATACTGTTTATGAATCAGAACTCTGACATCATGCAGAGGCCAAAGGAGCTGCTGGACTCTTTTATTAGACTGCAAACCTTGACGAACATCAAAAGAGGATTTGCTTTAAGAGAGATATTAATACACTTTTGGATTTTATTGGGTCATAGCTATAAACTAGATTATGTCTGTTTTACAGGATGAGAGTTTTGCTGAGGGACACTTCTGGTTGGTTTGAGCAGACATATTTTACATCTGTCACCAAGAAAAAAAACTTTCAAAGTCTCAGCTTATGTAAAACAGTCTCAGCTGCCTATAAATGCAAGCTGCCAGTCGTTCACTTTCCAATCTGATTCATGCAAATACATTTTCATATCTGCTCCCCTGTAATGTTGTTGCAGTCCCGCAGAGCTCTGTTCTTGGGGAACAAGATGACATTGCATCTGAAGTTGTATCATTGAACGGCGGGCCTTCTTCCATGGAGGCTTTCCAGCTGGAGAGTCCTGCTGATCTCTTGGCTTTGGTGCCCGGTAACCTGACCGCCGGTGTACTCTGTTGGACCACAGCGGGTTAAATAATTCAGAGCTGTTTGTAAATTCAGCTGTTGTTCGGCAGGACGGGACAAAATCCAGAGAAATTAGAGAACCAGTGTTGGTGTAGAATTACTGTGGGCCCTCTGGGCATGAGCAGAGACGTATGGACCCAGTCAGAGGGTCGTTTTTCCTGCAGCAGCTCCAGATGGTTTTATTTCTAAGATAATTCACTGAGGTGGCATTTACAGTTAGTTAAAATACAGAAAGGCTCCGTCATTGAATCATTCTGTCCACTTCATCATTAGCTCTGTATAAAACAGGTCTTTCTTTCCTTATAAACTGTTAAATGTAGTAAAATTATAATTTCTCCTCCACCTTTGCCTTCAACTGTAATGGCATTGCTCTGTCTTTAAGTAACCTTATGTGCCACTATTACTACCAACACTAAGACTATTACTAATAATACGCATGTAACTTGTCTGTGGTTGCAAACTGCTGATAATTCCACTGTGACAGGTTTTATGTTTTGTTCTCCGCTACAGCAAATGTAATCAATGTTTTCAGGTCCAGTTTTAATTAGATCTTCAAAAGGCCTGTTTGCCATCAAACAAGCCACATGAATCCCTGTCACTTTATTAATTAGTGAGGCTGAACACGGTGGTAAATAGACACAACCCGGAAAACAAATGAAGCTTGTGGTTGGTTGGTTTCTCTCCTCTACATTTTGGCAGGTGAAATTCTCCAACTTACCCGTTTAAATCATAATTTAGTTTTGTGTTTCCTTGAATGAGAACTGATGTGAGCTCTTTGCTTTCAGCTGTCTCACATGTAGAGAGTGAGAGCATGACGAGAACAAGGTCAGAGCAACATCACGTTGCAGCAGTGAGGCAATCTGCCTCTTCTACATTCAATTCTTCTGGCCGGGTGGCGCGGTCACTCTGCCACTGTGGTCCAGACTGACATTTCTCAACAATATTGGATGGATTGTCATGAAGTTTGGTCCAGATGTTCACGGTGCCCAGAGGATAGACCCTAATGACTACGGTGAACCTCTGACTTTTCCTCCAGCGCCAGTTTTAGTTTGTCCAGTAGTTTGGTTTCATTATCTGCTAAACGAATGGCATTTCCAGCTCGAACTGTACTTTGTGTTTCGTGCTCATTAGCAAAAGATAGCATGCTAAGATCTAAACTGAGACTGTGAACATGGTGTAGAACAGTATAAATGCCTTAACATCAGCATGTTAGCATTGTCATACAATTTAAAGCCATGTTAAAAAACTGCTGAGTTCCTGTCTGTAGTGTTTTATCTTTATTTAAACTGTCACTGGTGTGCTGTCTTGGCCAGGTCTCCCTCACAAAAGAGATTTCCATCTCAAAGGACTTCCTGGTTCAATAAAGGTTAATGTTAGCATACCCATGTTAGCATGTAGCTCAAAGCACCACTGTGCCTGCCCTAAGTACAGCCTCCCAGTCACATCTGGCATAGAAATGTAATGTAAGATATATGACCGCTTAAAAAGAAAAACACTTTGGGTTCAGAAGTTGACATCAGAGGCAGGAAGAGACTATGTTCATGTCAGAGGCCGCGGCCCATCATCATCATCATCTTCACAGGAGGAAGTGAACCAGTGGGACCTTCAGCATTAGTGTTACTCCTCCTCACGTCTGGGCTTTCAGCGCTTTGGGCAAGTTATCTTTGCATTTTCTCAGAGTTTATTTTTTAATTTGTTTTCGGGGCACAGACTCAAATCTGTAACCAAGAAACCAGCGTCAGGTCGCTGCTCGCGTTCCAAAAATAATCCGTCACAAACAGCATTTTATAGATACTGTCAGGTTTTAATTTGAGACTCTTTGATGAATTTAGGTTTTGAAGTGTGTGACAGAGTGAACCATGTTATTCATGCCATGGAATTATTAACGCTTTGGTGCTTGATGGAGACGAAAGCAGAAATCTTTCTTCTGCACAGAAACACATTAAAGTGAAGGCAGAGTCGTGATAAATCAGTTGTGCTCTGCAGCAGCCTCCTCCTCACAGACTGCACGGCCTGCATTCGCTGCCGTCACACGACCAGAACAGATGAAATATACAGTAAACCCCAGCAGCCTCCCACTCATACAGAGGAATGATGTAAAACCTGACTGCACTTCACATCAAATAGTTTGGAAAGTCATTTGTAGTGTTTGTAGAGCGAAGATGGGAAGAGCACAGTAAGTTTCAATAGCTTCCAGTCAGAATGTGTACTTTTTAGAGTATTTACTTTTAAGTAAAGTACACAGAGCAGTACTCAGAGACAAGCAGCATAGTCCTCTTAATCTATTTTACTTTAATGTTTAGATTTTTTAAATTCTGCGTGTGGATTTGGCCCAGCTTCAAATTACACATTTGATACGTTTGTGTAAATGGATGATGAACAGTGAGGACTTTATACAAGGATGAATTCTGGTAGTTTAGAAAAGTGAAAACTTGCCAGCACGAGTTTATAATCGCAGGAGTAGATCTCTGTGTTTCCACAGCTCGGCTGCACAGACCGCCAGTCCCTCGTCACATGCAACAAAGGCACTGCAGGAAGGCAGGAAATCACTTAACTTCGTTTTATTGCATCCTTTGTTGCCTTGGAAACTAGTTAGGAAAATGTGCATCTTCGTGGCTATTTAATCATCCCGCCCACCACCAACCAAACCCCACCCTTAATTCCCACAACTCACAATGACAAATTAAATCTCTTTCAGTCTCTTTCTTTCTTTTCGGTAGTTTTGAGTTTAAAATTGTTGGTCATGAATACAGGTTGACAAACTGACAGGTAGTGATGTTATATTATTGTATTATATTGACAACCGGACATTAAGACATTCTGAGGTTTTGAGACTTTTGATAGAAGTTTTTTAAGCTTTTAATATTCCATTTACCCAGTTTTGTGTTTCGTGGGTAACAGTCACATGTACAGTGATGTTGATCTATGTCCATTGTCTCTGTTGAAAGCAAAATAAGATGAATTATCCAAATACATCCCAAATTAAGATGTAGATGTTGTAATAACGCCAGATGTTTTACACTCAAACAGATGTTGATGTATGATTCTGATCACAAATGACACGTGTGGCTTTAAGTATCCTTGAGGTTTTCTGTTTATTATAAGATGCACTACTTCTTGTTTCTACCAGACACTGAAGGTTCTTTACAGTAAATTCAAAGGTTTTCATGAAGTAATTATTGCCTTCTGTTACTTGACAATAGAGAGCAGCAAAACAGATATTAGGCTGTTTGAAAAGGTCATCGACCAGTATTTGAACGTCTTCATGTTGGCCGCCGGAGCAGCGATCCTGTCTCAGATCCTGCCCAGATGGAGGAGTCCTGATAACTTCAGTGATCTCCTCACTTGTCCTCTAGTGTCGACAGCCGGTCAAATTTGAATTTGTCCAATTGTTTTTTAACCGAAATCCTGCAAAACTAATGGCATTCATAACCCTCTGTGTTTACTGCTAATTAGCAAATGCTACATTGTCATTGTGAGCATATTAGCAGGTGACGTTAGCATTTAGCTCAGAGGACCGCGGTGCCGCCTCAGAGAGCCTCCAGCGTGGCTTTAGAGCCTGAGTCTCGAAAAGCCAAACTTCTTAAATGTTAAATGTTTAAGCAGCTGAACAAAAAGATTCCCTAAATAACACATCTGTCTAAAAAATAGTGATTTAACTCAGGAACTGTATGATCAAAGAAAGTCAACACGATGAACACGTTCAATGCCAACTTTTGATGTTTTTTTAAACAATACAAAACGTTCTGCAGCACTACAGTTCACAGAGGAACGCTTTTTATTGTGTATGTTACGTATTATACAGCACGTCACCTCTCTCACATTTTCTTGTCATTTCTAAACAAGTTGTTCTCCAAATCTCCACCATCAACACCAGCATCAGCGATAGCTGCTGTGCGTCAGGTACTTCCTACATGACATGATGGCAGTCAGGCTCACAGTATGTAAGTTGGATATGATGATGATAAAGGCTGCGACTGATGTGTTCAACACCATTTCTTAAAGCTCAAGGTGAAGTCTTCAAAGATTGTTTTCCCCAAATATTCAACAGAGAAAAGCGGCAGATCCTGAGATTGGAGGAGCTGGAAAAAGAACCAGAATCTTTCTGTCATAATGTTTGATCATCGAGTCCCCCGAACAAAAAGACAGAAGCGAGCTTGTGAGATACTAATAGACCTACAGGCTGATTTACAGTTGTACTGGTTCACATCTTCAGTTCTGGGATGCTGCTTCCTCCATTCCTGTTAAAATGTCTATATTTTCTCTGAGGTGTCAACATGTAGGTTTAGGGATTATGTCACTTTCCAATTACCCCCTTTTATGAGCGGCACTTTCAAAGGTTTCCATAGTTTGCAAGCTGGATTTCCCACTTCAAAGAGAATCATTTCTGGGTCACACTTGCAGACTTTGATCAGTTTTGAGCATTGAATGGAAACTATGAAACTGTATTTCTAGTTTGAGAGTGTTTTGCCGTTTCCTGTACTGCTAAAACAAACTGCCAAGCTGTGAGCTAAGCGTCAGTGTTTTCCTCCCTCAGACATGACGACTTGAAGGAGATGCTGGACAGCAACAAAGACTCCCTGAAGCTGGAGGCAATGAAGCGGATCGTGGCCGTGAGTATAAATCATGTTTACTTTGGGATTTCTCTGATCAGCAGGTCCGCCTGCACGTCGAGGGAAAGGATCATATGTTCAACACAACACGTGTCAGATTCATTCAGACAACTGTAAAGACCCCAAAACCTGTTCTCCATGATTTTGATGGTGGAGATGTCAGTATAACGATGCAGAGAGGGGGGATGCACATCACATACAAACTAAAACTGTGCTGTAGTTAAGATCCTGAAACTGTAAGAGACTTAATGCCCCTCAGCTGTAAGAAGAAGGCAGTTGTAGATGATTCTGCACAGTCAGCTGTTAAATATTTATAACCAGATTCAGATTCTTCCTTCTGAAGCTCCACATGCGTCCCTCCATTCATCACGAGGAGAGAAGATGAAAAGGAGCTGGAATGAAATATAGAAAGTTGCACCTGTGAAACCCTCAGCGCTGACTGTTTTGCTGTGTGTTGTGTGTTTTCTATGCAGATGATCGCTCGAGGTAAAAATGCATCAGATCTCTTCCCTGCTGTGGTGAAAAATGTGGCCTGTAAAAACATTGAGGTTCGTAATGAACCCACTTTCATGTTGCTTCATGTAGTATTTGTTCCTGTTCTTCAGCTTGTGTAGTTTCATGTGGCTCTCTGCATTAAGGCTTTTTTTTATTTTGCTTGCTTGTAATTCATGAACGATCTTATCACATCTCTAAAAGCCTGTGGGGTTTGTCTTCATCTCACCTGAACAAAATTGCAATTTTCCTCTTTTTAAGGATTTTTTTTTAATCGCTTTACTTTATCTCTTCACTTCAGATTCATTCAGTGAAAATAATTGAACTAATCTACATAATTTGGATGACATCTTTTCTTTTCATGGTCCTGTTTCCCTCTCACTGCTCCGCCCTACAGGTGAAGAAGCTGGTCTATGTTTACTTGGTGCGTTATGCAGAGGAGCAGCAGGATCTCGCTCTGCTCTCCATTTCCACGTTTCAGCGAGGGTTGAAGGTACGGCACTTTTCATTAGTGACTATTCCTTCTTTTTGACAACAGAAAGAAACACATTTATCAAAACTGGGGGTCTGATGAGACTCAGGACATAAAGACTCGCTGCACGTTTCTAACCCTGCTGGCTGCTCGGCTTTATGGATGGCAATGTGGCGTCGGCCCACTGCTTTGGTCCAGACTGAAATATCTCAACAATATTTCACAGATCGCCATGAACGTTTGTAAAAAACATTCATGGTTCCCAGCTGACTTTGGTTTCCTCTGACTTTTACTCCAGTGCCACCATGAGGTTGACATGTATGGTTTTGGGTGAATATCTTGACAACTGTTGGAAGGATTGCCATGAAACTCACCACAGATCTTCTTCAAAGTCCCCAGAGGATAAATTGTGTTGACTCTTTCTATTTGGTGCCATCATCATGTCAACATGTTGATTTGTTTAATACCTGCAGAACTAATTCTTAAACCTGTAACTAAACTCAGATGATGAACATGGTAAACATTACACCTGCTAGACGGCAGCATGTTAGCATTTAGCTCAGAGCACAACTACAGCCTCACAGAGCTGTACACTCTTCGTCTTGTTTTTCACATTTTGGAATGAACCTCGTACGTCTGCGTTATGAACCAACGGTCAAATATTGCTCATGAAATTCCTGCTCTGTACTTTTGTAGGATCCGAACCAGCTGATCAGAGCCAGTGCTCTGCGAGTCCTCTCCAGCATCCGGGTCACGATCATCGTCCCCATAATGATGTTGGCCATCAAAGAAGCCGCTTCGGATATGTCTCCATACGTCAGGAAGACCGCTGCTCACGCAATTCCTAAACTCTACAGGTGACCAAGACTCATTCAGTTCCCAGACCCCAATTACAAAACACTGACTATTCATGAATTCAGCTCTAACATCAAATGATTCCTTTGTAGATGAATTCACTTATTACTTATTAGTACTTATTGGAAGATGCCTCCTAGTTACAGATGTTACCGCTTGAACTGAGGCTTTTATAAGAGTGACTAGAAGAACCATAAATAATAAATGTGTAAGTTAGAAATCTGTTTTTGAGAGTTTCTTATTGGCTTGCATTAGAGAGTCCTGATCCCTGAGGCTGAGATCAAGAGCTGCAGTTACTTACTTTAAAATTAGAGCCCTTCACAGCAGTAAAAGTTCCTCCTGAAGTCCATCACTGCTCCGGCTGTAAAATCCATTAGTTTTATACTTGATAGTGAATTTCTTTAAGAACTAACCTGTCTCTCTCCAACATGTCATGTTTCATACATTTGAATGATTTCTTCTCAGTTTGGATCCAGAACAGAAGGACCAGCTCATTGAAGTCATAGAGAAACTCCTCGCTGACAAAACCACGGTGGGTTTTCACACCACTGATCCAGATTCTTTTCAACAAATGCAAATACAAGTTGGAAAAACACAGAATGCAAAACATAAGCAGAACCAGCTTCTGTGCACAGCACCAGATTGCATTCAATGCCTCAGTTGTTTCAAGGCTTATCATGTGTTTAACCAGTGCTGTAATCATACAGAAATATACAGAAAACAGAAACAAGCTGTACAATTCAGTCGCCATTTACAGGCTTCTTCTTCAGCTTAAGAAGTATTTTCAGAATGCACGCATAGTATTTGCATCAGTGATCCTCATAGATAACGTGTGCTCTCCTGACATGAGGCATCAAAGAACATTTTCCTAACATCACCTGTTGTGTGACCGCAGCTGGTGGCAGGAAGCGTTGTCATGGCGTTCGAGGAGGTGTGTCCGGAGCGCATCGACCTGATCCACAAGAACTACAGGAAGTTGTGTAACCTCCTGATCGACGTGGAGGAGTGGGGGCAGGTCGTCATCATCAACATGCTGACCCGCTACGCCAGGACGCAGTTCCTCAACCCCAACATCAATGTGAGTAAGAGTTTGTAAAGGTGGTGTCAGCTTCTTAATATGCAACTTCTTTTTGTTTAGTTGATATAAAATGACATGAAAAATGTCTCATCACAGTTTCTTAGAGGACAATGTGACGTCTTCAAATCACTTGTTTTGTCCAAAAACTACAAATATGTAATTGACAGTGAAATATAAGACAGAAAAGCAGCAAATCAAGTGATTTCTTCTTGATTCTAATTGACTTCAAGGATTAAGCGATTATCAAAAGAGTTTTTATCAGTGAAAATCAACTGCATTTGATGCATAAAAGACTATATACTGTAATCGTTTCCATGGAAACTAACAAAACTCAGAAGTAAGTTTACTCGTGTGTCGTCGACAACAACTCATCTGCATACTAATGGGATTTTGAGAGATTACGGTGCAACAAAAGTGTGTAGGTGCATTTATTGCAACAAGACAACTTTTATTTTGTTGGATTCATCATTGGCTTCCATTGTGACTGTGCAGACGTACAAACTGAAGCCCTCCTATCATTATTTTCCTCTTCCACCAGTTTGAGGATTTCTTTTCTGTGTTTATCAGTTTTTCACACCCACCTGTCAACTTGTTTTCTTATAAGCGACCAGCAACAAATTGAGCCATTTTTCATACTGTGTTGAACATTGTTATTGTGGTAATTCCCCGTGCATGTGGTGATAAATTGGCAAAACCAGTTTGCTCTTCATTGTTGTCTGACGGCAGGAGGTCTAATGATAAGGCAACATATTCAAGAGCAAATTACCATCTGGTGACTTTTAAAGCAGTAAATAACAGGAGAGGTTTCTATCTTGTGCTGTTTGTCCCCCAACACACTGTTTAATCCCCTCTGTCTCTGCAGGAGTCCCTGCTGGAGGAGGGAGGCGGGGACAAGACCTTCTACGGCTCGGACGAAGATGAGGACGAAGACGAGGAGGAGAAAGAAAAGAAGGCGGAGGCTCCCGCCATGGCCAAGAGGAAGCCGTACGTGATGGATCCAGACCACCGGCTGCTGCTGAGGAACACCAAGCCGCTCCTGCAGAGCCGCAACGCAGCTGTGAGACCAGCACACACCTTCATCATCAGTATAACACAGCAGATGACCCCCCCCCTTTGAGTCTGTTGCCATGGTAGAGCTTATAATCGTTTATTCTGCACTGAGCAGCAGGTTGGTGTTGTGAGCAGTCCAGGTCTTCATGTTAACATCCGGGACACGCAGTCAGAGCTGACCTCTCACTCTGAAATGGGGACAAGTGATAATTTCCCGAAGGAAATTAATAAAGCGTCATGTTGCATTAGTGCGGCCTGTTGTGTTCCATGTCGGACGTTATGAGATGTATTCTGCCTGTGTACTGCTGTAGTCACGCTGGTTACTTCAAGGCGGTCCAAGATGAGCCCTGTTCCTCAGGCCACTGGTGTGTTTCCTTATCTTGCATCTATATAGCAGCCAATCAGTGAGCTCTATAATTGGGCTCTATGCAGCTTATTATTTTGCACATATTAAGTCATTAATAAATGATTTCCCTTTGCCCTGATGTCTTTAAATAGTTGAATATGTGTGGGCCTGTTTCTTCTCTAGTGAGTTCCTGTGGTGAAATGCCACATACATGTGCTTCCTGTGGGGGCACTGGAAGTTAAACTCCACATGTCTGCCACCACTTAAAGCAGCTATCTGCTAGATGTGTAAATAAGTGTATATAAGGGTAAATAACTGTTGGCTAACAAGTTATTTGTATGTCAACAGTGGATCAAATGCCTGTGTGTAACGTGAAAGGGGGTCGTTCATAATGGTGAACCCACAGAGATGTAGCCCCCCCTCAGCTCTGCGGAGCGTTTCAGACTCTTTCAGCTCACTGCTTTGATTTTACAGCCCATAACTGAACTGTTTCGGTTCACTCTCTCCTCTCATCAGTGTCCTTTCCAGACGCAGCAGGCAGCTGTTTTCAGCACTGTTGTAACCTGCTCAGCAGCAGACAGACTCAGTCAGAGAGCAGCTGCTGAACCCAGAGCAGCATTTAGCAGCTAAAGAGACAGATGTTTCCCTCAGGAGGTGGAGGAGACCAAACACAGAGCTAACAGAGAAGTTAATGCTAATGTCGCTCTGTTTGCTAACACATTCATCTTTATATGGTAATCAGCTTGATGAGGTTTAAATTTTATGCAATATGCTGATTGAGTGCTTATTTTAACCTTCTGACTTTTATCTGGAAGCTGTAAAATACAGCTGTGTCAGACAGTGATGTATTGGTGAGACTGCTGCTTTGGAAATTAATGAATTTTCAATGGAGAACAAAGCGTTGAACACAACACCCAGAGGGACATTTTTACTGTATTTCACATTGTGAGACTGAATCACTGGGGATCATTGACGCCTCCCTCCCTTTTCTCCTTTCAGGTGGTGATGGCTGTGGCTCAGCTCTATTTCCATCTTGCCCCTAAAGCAGAAGTTGGGGTGATCGCCAAGGCCCTGGTCCGTCTCCTGAGGAGCCACAGGTGAGCTGTGCTGCCTATAATTCAAATTAACTGTCTATTGTTTCTTATTGTTATACCATAGAGCGTATTACAAAATGAATTGCAGAGTAGCAAAGCCGGCAGTGTGAGCCTGACTGTGGCTGAGAGGGCAGCTAAGGTTGAAAGTAGTGAGTGCTGCTTTTATGAGTCTCACTTGAAAAGGGCCACTGAATGTGATATGAGAAAGCTATAATGACCATGAAACTCAACAAAGTGGAAAAACAGTAAGACAAAAAAGAAATGACAAGTGAGGGCGGTAAAATAAATCTCCACAAGCCTGAAGCAGAAAGGGAAATTAAACAGGGAGCTCAGTGAGAGCGAGGAAAACATGAAAACATAAACCATCAGGAGTGATGATGGCACAGAAGGTGCCTCCTGGTTGTAAGTCCTGCAAACTGTCGGCTTCTAATTGAAGAAGTGCTCTGGTGGCTCTGGGTGTGCTGTAATGGGATCTTTGCTCAGCAGAGACCAAACAGCAGCATCTCTCTGCGGGAGACTTTGCTCTGTATGATATGTTTCATTAGACTTTATTATTCGTCTCAGCTCTCATTACAACCACCGCGCCGAACCTCCTTGAAGAATAACTGTTTTTTTAAACCACGTCTTTTATCGGCCTTGTTTGTGTACGAGACCGTCTACAAACAAATGAGCATGTAAAGCAAATTTACAACAAAATGTGAGGCTAGTCAGGCCGCACTCGAGGTGGGATCAGGCAGAATAAGTGCAAACACCTGTGTGGGTTCACCAGACCTCGTATCAACAGCAGCAAACACCACGTCAGACCACTGCCTGATATGTTAGCTAACTGATGACGTCTTGTTAATTACAAATATTACCTGTGGACCTCCAACACGGCGGCAGGATGTTTCAGATGAAGCAGACAGAAGGACACTTGAATCTGTTTCTGTCCTGTTTCTGTCTCTCCCTCCAGTGAAGTCCAGTTCGTCGTTCTTCAGAACGTAGCAACGATGACCATTAAGAGAAGGGTGAGTCACGCCTGGAGCTGCTCTGGTTGTTTGTGTGTGTGAGCTGCAGATTCACTGAGCTTTCTTTCTGTTTCACAGGGGATGTTTGAACCGTACCTGAAGAGTTTCTACATCCGCTCTACAGACCCAACCCAGATCAAAGTCCTTAAGGTTCTTCTCTCTTAAAGCTCAGCGCTGAATCAAGACCATTAGTTCTGTCAACTCATGATAGCCAAGCTAGTACAACGTCCTCAATCAGTTTAAACCCACTTACACTGACTTACTCTCTTGTACTGTACTGTAAATACGTTTTCTTTATTCAAGTCAGTTTTATTTGTATAATAATCACAATCATACGTTAGCCGAAGGGCCTTTATAGTCTGTACGGCATACAACACCCTCTGTCCTCAGACCCTTGATTCAGATGAAGGAAAAACTCCCAAAAAATGCTCTAACGTGGAAAAAATGGTAGAAAGCTCAGGAAGAGAGCAGAGGACTGGAAATAGATGTCACGTGTACAGAACAGACCAACAGTGTGGACAATCAGGATGACAAAATTACAGACAGATTAGAAACATGTGTGAGCCGCTCGGCCTCCTCTCCACCACCTTTTAGATGAACTCTGCAGAGATCAGAAAGTCTCTCTGTTTTGTCTTTTGCAGCTGGAGGTTCTCACCAATCTGGCCAACGAGACGAACATTTCCACCATCCTCAGAGAGTTTCAGGTACAGTGACACAGAGGAGCGAATTCTGTCCTCGATCAGAGTAACGATAGTAAAACTGTACTGAGTGAATATTTCCGCTCCGGCAGACGTACATTAAAAGCATGGACAAAGACTTTGTGGCCGCCACCATCCAAGCCATCGGCCGCTGTGCCACCAACATCGGCGAGGTGAGGGACACGTGTCTGAACGGCCTGGTGCAGCTGCTGTCCAACCGAGACGGTGAGAGGCTTTTTAAGTGATACATATTGAGGAATATACAGAAGAAGGATTGTTATTTAACTTGTGAGTGAAAATGAGGATGCAGGAAAACGTATTCTCCTCCTCCTGCTGTACAGAGTTGGTCGTAGCCGAGTCGGTGGTGGTTATTAAGAAGCTGCTGCAGATGCAACCGGAGAAACACAGCGACATCATAAAGCACATGGCGAAACTAACAGACAACATCCAGGTGAGAGTCTCATCCACAAACAGCTGTCAGAATGTCTGTTTACTGCAGAGGAAACAAGAGCTGTGCTTTCTGTTCATCTCTTTGGATGTGGAGTTAAATCCCCGCAGCACCAGTGGAAGAAGATAGATAGGTAGATTAACACAACCTTTAAATTGAATCTGAATTGTTGTCAGGTGCCGATGGCGCGGGCCAGCATCCTGTGGCTGATTGGAGAATACTGTGAGCACGTACCTAAGATTGCCCCGGACGTCCTGAGGAAGATGGCAAAGTCGTTCACTAACGAAGAGGACATTGTCAAGCTACAAATAATCAATCTGGCCGCCAAACTCTATCTCACCAACTCCAAACAGGTGAGAATGGCAAGTTTTTACTATTTAAAAAGACTATAAAACTAAAAGAGAAACATAACCGATATAACCAATGATGTTAACTCAACTGTAAGAAGCAAACATTTTGTCACAGGTGTTTATACCACATAGGTGGGCTCAGAGATTTTATATTGTTTACTACTTTTTGAAAAAATTAACTCAAAAAGACTTTTTTTAGACAGTAATGGTGGTTTTACTGGGCCAGCTGCAACTCAAGAAAACTAATTCACCCCAGTAACTCCTCAGAAAATCCTGGGAAACACCTAGCAACCACCTAGTGACGCTAACTGACTTATTACCCAGTGTGACGTTCACTACCTGGGGTCATCATACAGACATTGTTATGTGATACACACACGTATATATGCACAAACACAACCGATTTCCTCATCCTCCATGTCCTTCATCTTCTCTTCTTCTCGCAGACCAAACTGTTGACGCAGTATGTTCTCAACTTGGCCAAGTACGATCAGAACTACGACATCCGTGATCGGGCGCGCTTCATTCGCCAGCTCATCGTGCCCACCGAGAAGAGTGGCGCTCTCAGCAAGTATGCTAAGAAACTGTTCCTCGCCCTGAAACCTGCGCCGATCCTGGAGTCTCCATTTAAAGGTACAGAAGTCTTCAGTTGATCACAGCTTGGAGAGAGTTTGAAGCTTACACAGTCACACTATAACTCATGGGATGACCGTGAACACTGAAACACAGATTACAGAGATATGTACTCTGGTCAGCTAGTATGCTTTACTACTCCTTGTCAGAGTCGTAACTCAGTCCAATCTGAACACACAGACTTACACTTCCCGAGGATTTCATTATCTCCCATGTCCATAAATCGGGTTAGAAATAATAGAAAAAAGACATTCCAGACTCCAGAACTTGCCTGAGAATCATCATGTTTTTAAGGTTCCTTCAGTATCAAATTAAACCAGTGATCGTTGTGTGTACATCCATGAGTACACTGTAAATAGGACCTGTTAACAGCTAATTCGGCATACTTTTAATGGTGCCAGTTTGCCCACAACTATCTGACTGACTCCATGGCAACGTTGTGCTTCCTGCTTCCATCACTCAAAGCCCCCAAATTATCATCCAAAACTTAGAGCATGTTCTGTTCTGTTCGGTGCAGGTTTACATTCTGGATTCCTTTTTTCTCGTGTATTTGCAGATCGAGACCACTTCCAGTTGGGTTCCTTGTCCCACTTGCTGAATGCCAAGGCTGGCGGCTACCAGGAGTTGCCCGACTGGCCCGAAGCCGCCCCTGACCCCTCCGTGCGCAACGTGGAGGTGAAGGATTCTGTGCGTGCAGTGGGAACAGTAACATACAGAGACACAGGGGCCCTCTGGGGTCTCAGGGGGCCCCAAAAGGTGGAGGGGAGCGAGGGTTGCTCCTGCCCCAGAGCAGTGCCTCAGAGGGGCTGGACAGAGTCACCAGAGCCTCACATCCAAAATAACATGAACTCCAATATAACATTGATTCCACTAGCCATCTCTCATTCAGCTCATTAGCATTAACAGCTCATCAGTTACATCCTTTTTGGCCTCCATCTGTTTCCAAATGGATGCTGCTTAACAACTCCCCCCTCCATGGAGGAGAATGAGTCACAAAGGAGAAAAGAGGATTACAGCGTCTATTTAAAAACTTCTGATTCACTATGAAAAGTGATATTGAACTCCTCACCCTCTCTGCTGCACTTGCTTCTGTTCGGCAGCAGCTCGCTCGCCCCGTCCAGGTGACCTCTCACCAGTGTTTGAGCCAATAGCACATGTGATACAGAAGGGAACAGATTTGGGAGTTTTTCACTGCAGTAAACCTGTAGTCTCCTGTAGTCTCTGCTCGAGGGGCGGACATCCACAATAATACAATGTCACTGTACAGATGCAGCCAATAGTTGATGTTGTGCATCTGCAATGTGTTTCATTTGGCCACATCATTCTCCAAATGTTCTGTTAAGTTACTCTAATAGACTAAAGCTGAACAGAGTGTTTAAAGAGCACCCAGTACATTCTTCTGTAGGGCATCATCCCGACCCAGCAAAGCCCCTCCTCTTCTTCTCCATCCCATTCACTCCATGTGCCATCGGGTCACGACGTGATCTAATGAAGACACGAAATCAAAACTTGAGTGTGTCACGTCTTTGTCAAAATCAAGACTCAACTCATGAAACCACTTGATTTTGAATTTCAGGAGTGACCTCAAGACTTGATTTTGTCGTCATGTTTGTTGTCATATTAATGAATCGTAGTGTTGATTTGTTTTACTCGCAGTCCAAATGTCCCACAGCCAGTGTTAACAGGTGCATCGCTAAATACCTCGAGTTTTACTTCGATTTGACTGGTGGTGTACAGAATACAAGCTTGTAAAAGACCAGGAGTTTAGTATGTTTTAGCTGGCTAAATAAGTAAATAATTACATTATTGATTTTCCAAAGCATTTATATTATAATTTGATTCCCTGCCTTGCAGCCAGACAGTTGTTTCCTTTGCAGAGAGCTGAAACTTGTTTGACATCTGATCCATCACAGTGAACAGTTTCTTGTTCTTGGATAAATTATTGGAAACATGCAGCTGAGACCGAGAATAAACATCGACTTACAATGTCCAGTTTTTAAAATACGATGAATAGCGTTAAATAACATTCGGCAGAGTAAAATCCATTCATAATAACACATTTAAACATGATGCTGTGGGATCTCAAGCACGTCTCAACTCTCTGTACTTATTCAAAGTGTACCAGTATGGTCCTCAGCAGCAGCAGTAGACCTCCGGTCATCGTCTCATTACATGCTCTCATGTTGTGGGGGGGTCAGTGGATCCTCAGTGGACCCCCTGACAGCTTCTCCCTCTGCACATTATGCATCTCCACAGATAGAGGAAGTCATAACCACCGGCGAGGGGCGGATCGGCCTGCTGGGAGACTGGCGAGAGGTGCCCCCCCCCTCAGTTTGAGAGTGCGGTGGAGTTTGTTTTGATGCCTCTCTCTCTCCTCCTACAGTCTCTCTCTCTCTGGTTGTCATAACGTAACTGATGATGGTCAAACTGACGAGAGGAGATTAATGAGATTTTACTCCTGAATCAGTGCAGATTAGCAGAAGATAAATGTGACGGCCGTCTTTGTCTCAAGTGGAAAGAGAAAATTCTTCATCCTCTTTTAAAGAAATGAAAATTGCAGAATTGAAGATGTGGAAAACGAGCTGAGGCCGAATCATCGAGATCTTAAAGCTGATCAAGTAGCAAATGAAACCAGTCAGAAGGATTAAATGTTCATTCTGCAGCTGGCAGTCTCACCTCAAGGTCCACTTACTTACCTGTCCTGACGCTTTTGACCATCTCGTGGTCTTCATCATCACATGAAATTGCTCGGTTGTCAAGGAGCTGTAGACGTTCAAAGACTTCGCGTCCATGTTGGCGTAAAAGTTGAGATCGAAAGTTAATTCTTGACCTCGAAAACTGCAGATGACTAAATAATCTCCACTCAAGGTCCACTTACTCACTTATTTACACTTTTAAGCCAACAAGGACAAGACTTCCCATAAGTGTTCAGAAAAATAGAAAGTTTTAACCTCTACAGTTTCATGAAAACATTTGGTCTGTTGATGATGAAGACCATGAGTGTGATACGGCTGAAAGCCCCAGAACAAGCGAGTAAGTGGACCTTGAGTGGGGATTGTTTTTCCAGCTGGTCAGTTAGTTTCTTCTTCTGGTCTCTCCTCTGGAGTGATGTGATTTCTTGCTCTCCTGTTTCACTCCTCATTGAGTTCATGTCAGTCCATGCCAGTATCACATCATGCTTCGTCACTGATGAAGACATTTATACTGAATGCATCGTCATGTATTTGCCTGATGTATTAGTAAGTAGTGAACGTTAATCTAAGTAATTACAGTCTAGTTAAGTTATATTGGAGTGTATTGATTTTAGCAGGCATGATATAATAAGCATTGTGTGATGAGATGTGGGGTTTCTTTTTGTCTCTGTGATATCAGAAACTGTTCTCACACGTCTTCGGTTTAGACTCAGAAACCTTCCTGTGCCTGTTTCTCTTGCTTTCCTAACTTTTCTCTAAAACCTTTTCCTTCCTTATCTCACCTCCATCCCAATCTTTTTCTTTTCTACATCTGCCAGGTATTTACGCTGCTTGAAAGAGTCACAACATTAACGAGTGTGAGTCAGTTAGAGCCCACCTCTTTGAGCCTCAACCCATATAGCGGCAAAACCCGAGTGCTTTTTGACACCCCGCCTAACGTAGTTGCTGTCCTGTGCTTAGCTCAGCCAAAGCTACCTGGAACACGGCACCCTCTTCCTCGGTCTCTACCATTAAAGAAGTGATTCTTTCAGCAGGACGTGCGGTCCTCTGACACGTCGAGATGCATTAGCAGCCTGGTGGGTTTTAAATGGGATTTGGAGCCGTCCACACTCATTAGCTGATGGCTCTAGTTAATGAGTTTGGTCACAGGGAGAGCGAGACAGACAGCCTCTCTTCTTAAAGTGTGGGAGGACGGTCACCACTCCTCAAAGACATCACTTCTCTTAATGGAACTGCTCCCTGTATTAAAAGAAAACCATTTCTGCAACTGGTCATGAAGGCATCACCTGGTGCTAACATCTATATGTGCTAATTCAAAAGAGAAAGAAAGACTCCATACAAGCATTAGTGTCTGTACTGAATTTGTTCTCTGACTGTCAGATCTGAAAGCAGATCCGACGGCTGGCTTCATTTGGCTGCATCACGCCCAGGCAGAGGCATTCATGGCCACGCTACTGTACTCTGCCCACGTCTCTGCTTCTGTCTGAGGGGTTGGTCACCGAGGCAGAGCCGGCTGACTGTGTCCCCTCTGCTTCCCCCGCCAGGTGCCCGAATGGACCAAATGCAGCAGCCGAGAGAAGAGGAAGGAGAAGAAGGTGGAGAAGCCGTTCTACTCCGACTCGGAGGGCGAGTCCGGGCCGACGGAGTCAGCTGACAGTGGTAACTTCAGGGGGCTGGATACTGTTGTTTTCAGCCACAGATTTATACACACTGCACTGAAAAAATACTATTACTACTACTATCTTAACAATATGCATAGCATGCTCTTTATTATCTACTGAAGTAGTTCTACTGGTAGTAGTACGAGTTTAGTACTTCAGTATTATGTTTGTGTGTCATGCTATCCTAATTGGGAATATGAAGAATTTTCAGTGGAGAGTGAAAGCTGAGTTTGATGTTGTAGTTAGTTAGTTGTGTGTCAGCGGTGCTTCTTGATCTTTTTTATTGTAACTTGCAGCTGGAAGAAAATGTGTGTGTGGAATCAATAATACAAGAGACAATAAAAATGTCTGTTTGTCAAGAAAAAACTGGAGCAAATTTGGCAGCTGAAGAATTTACTTAAAATTTGCCCGTTTGTCTGTGGAAGTCGATCGGTACAATACGATGTGTACGTCACTCCGTGTGTACGTCACTCCATGTGTACGTCACTACATGTGTACGTCACTACATGTGTACGTCACTTCATGTGTACGTCACTACTTGTGTACGTCACTACTTGTGTACGTCACTACATGTGTACGTCACTCTATGTGTACGTCACTCTATGTGTACGTCACTCTATGTGTACGTCACTACATGTGTACGTCACTCCGTGTGTACGTCACTACAGGTGTACGTCACTACATGCGTACGTCACTACATGTGTACGTCACTCTATGTGTACGTCACTCTATGTGTACGTCACTCCGTGTGTACGTCACTACGTGTGTACGTCACTACATGTGTACGTCACTCTATGTGTACGTCACTCTATGTGTACGTCACTCCGTGTGTACGTCACTACATGTGTACGTCACTCTATGTGTACGTCACTCCGTGTGTACGTCACTCCGTGTGTACGTCACTACATGTGTACGTCACTCCGTGTGTACGTCACTACATGTGTACGTCACTCTATGTGTACGTCACTCCGTGTGTACGTCACTACGTGTGTACGTCACTACATGTGTACGTCACTACGTGTGTACGTCACTCCATGTGTACGTCACTACATGTGTACGTCACTACATGTGCTGTATACCACAGTATAACCGACCCTCTCTTCGCTTTCAGAGTCGGACTCCGCCAGCGGCTCGGAGAGTCGCAGCGGCAGCGAGGAGAGCAGGTCGGGATCAGAGAGCGAAGAGAGCGAGGAAGGCTCTGAGTCTGAGGAAGAGGAGGAGGAGGAGGAGGAGGAAAAGGACAAGAAGAAGAAAAAGAAAGAGTTAAAGAAGCCAGTGCAAGAAAGCGAAAGGTTTTTATCGTGACATGTGACTCCAACCTTTTGAATACATTTTAGATGTTAATGTCTGTTAATACAACATGTATGATACTCCATTTTGTGCATAGACCAACATGCTGTCATTTTATACTGAAAGGTCACTTTACTCTCCTGTGGGACCCTCGTGCAGCCGGTTTCACAGATCCAGTTCAGTTAGTTCTGTAGAGTCTGTCTCATCCCTTTATAATAACAACTCTGGGATCCTCATGGGACCTTTGCTTTCCTTTCCAGCGAGCAGAGCAGTGAAGAAGAAGAGAGGAAGCACGCGAGGAAGAGTAAACAACGTAAGAGCGAGTCAGAGTCTGAATCTGACGAGGAGGAGGAGGAGAGCGAGTCTGAAAGCAGCCAATCAGAGTCTGAAGACTCCGAGTCTGAGGAAGAAGCCAAGAAGAAGAAAAAGGTATAGATAATGTGTCCACATCAAGAGAACTGAACTCTTCTGATTGACTTATGGACCACACACTCCTGTATTTAGACTGCCCCCACCTGCACACAGTGACGTCAGTTTGCTTTCATCTCCCTCCAGGCGGCTGCATCTAAACCTCCTTCTAAGCCCGTCAAGAAAGACAGCAAGAAAGAGAAGAAAGAAATGTCTCTGCTCGACCTCGATGACTGTGAGTGATTTCATGTTCGTGTTCTGCTCTGAAAGAGGAAGTAATGAGGCTCTCCTCAGTGAGGAAACGTCACAGGAGCTTCATTTCTAAGAAATCACAGTAATAGTAGATGTACTTCTGGTAATCAGCTACAAAAAACTAAACTGTGTTCCTACAAGAGACAATAAACAACTCTCGTCTCTTCTCCCAGTTGAACCTGCTCCCTCTCCTCAAGTCACACCCGTCAACAGCTTCCTGTCCAACAGCCTGGTGACCGACCTGGAGGGACTGTCTTTGTCTGACGCTGTTCTCTCTCCGGCCGTAAGTACTGCACACGTCTCGCATCTCATTCACAGAAGCAGATGATAGCTGACCGACAGAGCAGGGGCGGAGCCTGCCGTAGTCCAGGAAGTCCCATCATAGTCTGTCTCTGTGTCCTAAGTGAAGTCCCTCCTCCTCCGGCTTCCTGTATTAGAGTTTAGTCGTAGGTGAATTTTGAATGGTTTTTAAAATGCATCCATGTTGCGTCTCTCTGCCAGGAGGGGGGGTGTGTGAGCTCTGGGACAGTCTGTGTTCAGGCTGCTCAGGTTTGCCGCCGATCTAAAATGCATATCGCTGCAATAAATGGTTAAAACCTTGAAGTGAGTCTAACTAGGATCAACCAGATAGTCCAAAGGATGGAAAAGAACTGTTCATCCACAGGAAATAATATCTCCCAATATACAAAAGCCACTCTCCCTATTTTACACATCACATAAGACTTCCGAACAGGTCAGTGTATTACCAGAAACAGTCTGTGTTAATGATCGTTAATGATTAAGCTCCTGCTGCGCCTGCAGACCATCGCTCCCTCCAGCGCACTGAAGAGCTACGAGCTGCTGCACCGGATCACGGGCGAGGGTCTGTCGGTGGAGTACTGCTTCAGCCGACAGCCGTTCAGCCCCGATGCGAACATGGTGGCGGTGCAGATGCAGTTCACCAACAACGCCACCTCCGACACCAAGAGCCTGCACATGGAGGACGTGAAGCTCCAGTCTGGGATGAGGGTCAAAGAGTTTCCTGACATCGGTGAGTGACGGAGCCCAAAGGGGACAATCCAAACCAGACACCAGTGAAAACACAAACAACAGACACACTGCAGTGTTACCTTACAGTGGTGTTTATCTGTATTATTGTTGTTTGTGTTATGGTTTTTGTTAAATTACTGATATTTATTAGATATTTAATCGTTCCTGTGTATTTAATCTCTCGTTTGTTGTTTTTAAATTGGCTTTAATTGACAATACAAAAAGTGTTCTGCTCTCAGAGCCTCACCAGTAGTGGAGATAAAACAGTGAAGGTGGTGCTAGAGGAAATGTCAGATCATCAAACACACCAAGATTCATCTTCTGTATTTCATGTGTACAAGTGGAAATCTGGTCCTGATGATGGTGCTGAACGCAGAGGCCTTTAAGAATCAGTCAGGCTCTGATGAGGGTGAATATGTATACCAGTCTGTCCGGATGTCCTGGTCCGGTCTGGACCTGCAGACTGAGCAGAAAGACAGTGACCGTTACGCTCAACAGAAAATAACCACTCCAATAAAAGCACTTTACAGCATAAAGCTGCGAAATACCATAAAGTACAAGATGAAAGTGTAGAAAGTGAAACATTCAGAACAAAATAAAACGGGAAAGAATTTAAACTACAGGTGAAAGAAAGCAGAGTAGAAGCGAAGCACTTGAATAAAAGCAGCACTTATAGAAACAAGATCCGACGGATTTAAACTCTCAAAGTATGCTTAATGTTTTTGTAGTTACTATACCAGAATAAAAAACATCAGACAGCATGCTGGAGCCGTAGCACCACCATCCACTGTTCATTATGTGGAGTACCCCGACTGTCTGTCAGCGTGAGTTAGTGATGGAATTAAAACTTTGATTCGAACTCGCCGTCTGCGCTGGAGGTCACACTTTGGTTTCTGACTGCAGACGTCTGTTTGTTCTTGGTGTTGACAGAGCTGCTGCCGGCGGGTGAGACGGCCTCGGCTGTGATGGGCATCGATTTCTGTGACTCAACACAAGCGGCCAACTTCCAGCTGTGGTGAGCGAGCGGATTCTGACTCCCTGCGGTCCTCTCAGAGGACTCATAAATGCGCTCTCTCCTCTCACTTTGTGTCTCTTTCAGGACTCGTGCTCTGTGTGCAGCACGGAGGAAACAAATGAAACAATATTAATATAATAATACTTGAATGTCTCTCTACATTTCCAGCACTCACACCAGGAAATTCTTCGTCTCCATTCAGCCGCCGGTTGGGGAGCTGATGAGGCCCGTCTTCCTGACAGAGAATGAGTTTAAGAAGGAACAAGGTGAGTGATTGAAGGGGATGAAATGATGAAAACGTGTTTACTCTTTACTGCAATCGCATTACAACAAGTTTATGAATATATGAGTCAGTTACTGAATGTCTGTACTGTGTGGAGGTGGATACACCAGTGATGTCTCGTAGTTCCTTTCTTACTAATTCTCAATCAATGTATCAGTGTGCCTGAAGTGAAGCGAGGCACACTAATAATAATAATAATAATGTGTCTTAACGTTGCTCCTAGTCCCACAAGCTTCACTCCACATACATCGTTTTACCATCGAAACGAAGGAAAAAGAAAACCTGCTGCACTTGTGTTGCATTCAGTAACTGAACATGAACTCGAGCCACTGATGAAATGACTGTAAGAAGGAAAAGACCTTTGAAACTGTGCGTTACGTTCAACATCACTATCTTCTTTTCTCACCAGCAGTTATTTTAAGATGTTCTCTCTGCACACACCTTGAAATAAATGCAGCACCTGTGAGTGTGTGTTTGCACTTGTTGATCGTCCGGTAGTCGACATGACAGTTACAGTGTGTAATCACATGAATAATCACAGTATTGCATGTTTCTTCATTTCAATGAGGCGAGTCCGTCTCAGTACTCACACTTGCAGTATTCATCTCGTGGTTAATGATAATGAGGCGCTCTGAGTAAATATATAGAAACATGAAGTATTACAGTTACGTTCAGGAGCGCGCAGGAGGAATATTATGAATAAAGACAAGCACAGAGCTCTACTGTACATAAAAGAGAGATTACATTATTTAGAAAGAGTTATACTAAGATAGATTTATTTAATTATATCAAGGAAATATTGTTGAGGAGCAGTTACAGTATGAAGTAGGAAATAGTACAAATATAAAGTATCAAATAAAATATCAATAAACAGAAAAATATAGTTGCTCATATCTGAAGTTGCTAACAGCTAATAATAATAATAATAATATTATTAATGCTGACGTTCACAAAGTCAATTGTTTGTGCACACCAGCCAACAGCTGGACTGGTGCTGTTGGCAGACTGGGGGATACTTCCAGCTGCAGCATCAGGACGTTGCTCACCACTTTGGGTTAAATGTGCTGTAGGACGTGAACGCACACGTCAGACTGCAAGTGAGGGTTTTGGGACGGACCCTAAGTGTTGAAAACACACCGACATCCGAGCTTCTCAAAGTGACCAAAGTGTTTGTTAGAGCAGCTACAGACGCCAGTTTCCAGCATGTGTCTGTGGTTTGGTGTTCGTTTCCCATCCTGACTAACACTGAGCGAGTTGTGAGCTCTAACAAACCCGCAGAGACTCTTTAAACATGTGTCATGTCACGGTTCCTCCCTCTTCGTACTGTCCCCACTAGAGAAGCTATTACACAAACTAGGTAAGTCGGCTTTGACAGATTTGTTTTTCCCAGCCATCTGTGTGCCCACCTGCCTTTTAGCCAACCTCAACCTCACACAGACCCCCACTCCCCTCCTCCGGCTGACCCCCCCTCCTCCCCTCCTGCCTTGGTAATCAACACTTAACTGCATCTCCAGGTCTGTAGCTGCAGACAGACTCACCTGTACTAACCTGCTTCTTATGAAGGCCGCTCACACTCTGCTGCGCCGGGAATGATGGAAATGCTCATCCACTGATCCTGATTCACCGTTCCAGCACCGTGTGAACACAAAGCAACTCTTCATCATGTGCACCATCGCTCATGTTTCTGTTCCCTGAGCTTTCTAACTGCTGATAACCACTGACCATCATGGGAATCAATGAAACTGCATTTTTATGTTGCGTAAAGGGTTTGTTGCACATTCAAACCTGGACCAGAGGAACAGATGGTCTCTGTGATTCGCAGGTCAAAAGACGTCTTGACGAGAGAAGAGCTTTTCATTCAACGTCCAACTAACACTTACTGTCATCAGCGTTTATTTATTGATTGATTTTTTGATTAACTGATTGTTCTTTTAGTCCACTGTTTTTCAGCCTTTTTGACCCTCGTGGCCTCAGAGTTTTTCTGAATCAGGGACAGACTGTAAAGCTCCTTCAGGCAAATTAGTGATCAGTCGTACTGGGCTCAATGAATAAGATTGACCCGAAGTATATCTGGCCAGTTCAACCCAAGACTCAAAGTGTTTAATACTTTCACTATGGCCTGAATATGTAGAATTAGTCATTCTTTAGCCAAAAGCCAAGAAGTCAGAAAAAAGAAACTGTTAACTATTTCATGACCTCTCAGATTTATTTATCTCATCCAAGGAGCCTCTGGTTTATTCTATGAAATGTGATCGCTTGTTTTGTGCGACCAATAGTCCAAAAAGACATTCAGGTTTTAGACTGAAGCACCAAATTCTCACATTTAAGAAGCTGGAACCAGCAAATGTTTAAATGGCTGAAGCGATTAGTGAATTCTGTAAACGTTGATGAGCACAACAGACGAGCTGAGTGGAAACGAGGCTGATGAGGGGAAGGCGGGAGCAGGTGATGGTTACAGCCGACAGGAGACTGGAGCTGTGACACAAACAACGTTTACTGCATATATATGTCTTATATCAAGACATGTGAAAAAGGAGGTTTTCAGCTGGACGTCTTGATGTCTTTTGACCTGCAAATCTCCAAAATCAGAGCCAAGCAGGAAAATAAGAAACCGATTTGGTGCAAAAGTTCTTTCTCTGAAACAACACTGAACAGTCGGCTTGTAGTTCACAGATTTGATTGGCGGAGAGAAGTGAGTCCCTCCTCTGCTGTGTTCAGTGGGAAGCATCAGTGCATTCCAGTTTAAGTTCATTAGCATTTTGATTATTGATGTATTGATTACATCCATCTCCTTAAGGGCTGCAGGAGATGCTTGTGTGTAAATCCCTGTAGTGTTAGCCATATATACAGTATCTGTATATGATACTGTATATGTCTGTAGCTGGTGGATATCCTGACAAATAACTGATTTTATTTGACTTCATATATAAAGCAGCCCCGTACCGAGTCCCCACACTGTACCGGCAGCACCTGCCGTGTGTCGCCGTGTTAGTAATAAGTGCTTTTATCCACTGAGAGAGAGACAATAAGCAGCAGGTAACTGTCCTCCGCTCTGCAGGTCAGCTGATGGGCATGAACGAGATCACGGAGAAGCTAACCCTGGACGTAAAGTGCCGGAACGAACACGCCATCGTCCAGACGGTGACCACCGCCGCCAACCTCAGCAGAGTCCCCTGTGGATCAGATAAAGAGTGCAGGTGAGAGGAGACCACAGGAAGTGACTGTCTGTGAGGACAAGATGCATCGTCCCTCCAGTAGAAATAGTCTGAGATCCTGTTTATATTCACACATTTCAGATCAGTAAAGCCAGTGTGCGTGATGTGTTGAGCTGTTGATATGTCCTCCTCTGTGGTCAAAGTCAAACCTGTCAAAGTGATTGTGTGAAGAAGCAGCTCTGATCTTTATGTGGAGTGATTGAGTTCATCACGTGTCAGTAACAGCAGCAGTGATGGTGCAGAGTCAGAGCTTCACTGTGCATCAGCCGACTGACTCACGTATCCCTCCTCTATCTGTGGCTTCATCTTTACTTTCCGATCTTTGCCGCTTTGACCTCAGTCCTCCTGTTCCTCCTGCTGATCGTCCCGTCCACAGGTTCGCGGGCAGGACGGTGACCAGCGGCAGCTTGGTGTTGGTCACCGTGGCGACCAAAGAGGAAGGAGCGGCCCAGCTGACGGTCAACTGTGAGAAGATGGTGATCGGCACCATGCTGGTGAAGGAGGTCCTCCTGGCTCTGACGCAGTGACGGGTCCCCGGCGCTCGGCCCTCCCGCCCCCTCGCCCCGACACGCCTCTCACATGTCCTCCGAGACTCGTCACGTGTGTAGCATCTCCTCTGTTCTCTGTACGCAGTGAGGACGTTTCCAGAATGTTTCGTTCTAGTTTGTCCTTTTGTTCAAGAGCTTCTACTTTTTGAAATGACTCCGATATTCAGTGAACGCCGCAGCTGTACTGTACGTGATGTTTGACAATCAGACACGGCTGATGTTGGACCTGATATGAAGTCCCTCTCCCCCTTTTAAAGTTTCTTACGTGTCATTGTCCAAAAAGATTCATTCTTTTGCAACATCTTTTCTTTCCTTGAGAAGCCAATTGGATTGATTAGACTCCAATTTCTGATTCATCTACAAAAAAAGGAGATTTGTGCATCTTTTAAGAGTTTAAAAGTTGAATTTACTTCAAATGAAAAGTAGCTCCCACCTAGTTACATCGCAGTGTGATATAATTAACCTGAACCCTGGACAAACAGGACAGGAGGTCCCTTACTTAATGTTTTCAGAGCTTTCAGCTGCATCCTGTGGTCTTTCTCAGCAGATGTTGTGAAGTGAGACTGAATGCAGGCAAGTTTATATGTAGAGCACCTTTCAACATAAGACATAAAGAGGCAGGAAGAGAAGATACAGAAGCAGAATAAAAAGGATTAAAGAATTAAAGTTACAGTGCAAGGTGTGAACGAATTGTCCCAAATTAAAAGTCATAAAAGGCAAACAACAACATGAAGCTTTCTGGGAGATCATGTGATGAAAAAGTAAATATAAATATAAATATATATACAGTCTGGACGGTTCATTATGTAGCAGCAGATCAGAGATGTAAAGTGGAAACAGACACAGCATAAATATGTCAAAATATGACGTACTCACACACTCCATCTGCTGACGAGGGCCGCGAGAGGCGCCTGAACGTTTCAGAAACACATATATTATTATTATTATACTATTATATTTAGGTTTTTCTTTTAGTTTTGGTGAAATTCTTTAGAAATAAGGTGTCAAAGTAAATAATTCTTATTATTTGACAAGCAGATGCACAAATCTGTCTCCCCAATTCTCATTTTAGCTCCTTTTAAGATGTAGATATTATAAGTAATAGATTATAAACTGAAGATATAAATTCCCCCAAAAACACGTCACCACAAACAGCAGACTGCAGATCAGTTTCATCAATTCTCATCCAGTTATTTGTCGTCACTTGAATGTAGCATGAAGGCTCGACTGAGACAACAACTACCTATAAACTGAGTCATTCCAATCAATACTGCTAATCAATAACTCGACGCTCCTCAGAACAAAGACCTTCGATTTTAGCATTTGCCCGTCATCGTGCACACGTTCACCACAGTGAGTGGGACATTTATAGAAACTGAAGACGTGTAAATGTTATTGTGTGTATGGCAACACGTAATACAGTACTACTATAAGTAAAGTGTGTGTGAGTGTGTGTGAGTGTGTGTGAGTGACGCTGATTATTGACCTGGCAAACATTAACTAGCGGTTTTCAAAATGTCTGATGCAAATTTCAGAAAAACAAAAGTCACCAAATTCTACGGCTTCAACTAACAATTATTATTTAATAATCTGCTAATTATTTTCTTGATACATTGATTCATTGTTGGTCCATAAAATGTCAGAAAATATCAGTTTCCATCAGTTTCCATCAGCCGAATGTGACGTGTTGTTTTGTCTCCAGGTTAATATCACAGAAGATCCAGAAAACAAGCAAATATTTACATTTATTTAAATAATAAATAGCGTAAATGAGTGAACTTTTGGTAAAGAAACCTGAAACCCCAAAACGTTGAATTATTGATTTAGGATTAGAATACAGCCTTCTCTGCTGAAACACATATTTACTGTTGAAATGTAAAGGTGGCGTTGAGTTTATGGGATTATGATACTTTATAATGTTATAACATCAAACATTTTCCAGTCGAGCGTTGCCTTGATCTCAGTTTTCATGCCTTTTTATTATATTTAGATTTCAGGTCGGAGGTCATGCGGCTTCTCTTTTGTTGTGTCCAGTCGTTTCTTCTCTTTAACACATTATCTGTGTTTTATTTATTTATTTGTTGTGTCTTTATCGTTGGAAAACGTAACAGCTGTGTTTTAAAGGAGAACACAACAGTCAAAGTTCAGCCCTCGTCGTAGAAAACTGAGCAGCAGCAGTTTGATTTGATTTATTTTGGCCTTTTCGTTGCATCGTTTACCTTTTGACCGCTCACACCTGAAACGTTGAGTCACTGCAGCACAGGCACCATGAAGAATGTAAAGAGAGAGACGTTCTCCTTTTAATGCAAAAGTCTAGTGAAGAGGAGACTCCAAAGTCATAATTCATGTCTGGCAATTTGTTTTATCTGCATCGGCTTTCAAATATCCAAAAGGATGGTTCATCATACGTGTGTGTGGTTGTGAAATGTGGTCCTGAAGTATTACAAGTTTATTTATTATACAAATAAAAAATACAGATACATTGTCGTGTTGTGTCTTCTGTCGTCACCAAACAGTGAAAAAGCACTGAAGTGTGTTCGACCTCAAACACCGACAGAAATCAGTGAAGGAGCTCAGAGCAGCAGTTTAAACAATGATGTGGCCTACTGGGATGCTACCAGTACAGCATGTAAGATAATACCTATTGTGAATATGGAGGACACTTTCCTGAACGCTTACCTTTCAGATTTTACATAAACCAAACTTAGAATAATCTTATAAAATACAAAGTACTGATAAAGATTCAACCGGAGGTTCTCAAGTTCAGAGCAGCTACAGCAGGAAAACGCTGCTCACACATAAATAAGAATTCATATATTCTGACTGACGGAGTAAAGGAAGTGAGAGCTGGAGCTCCCTGAGAGTGAAGCTGATATAACTCCACAACACACAGACGAACAAGACACGTTTTTATTTAACAAAACAATAAACTGCTTCAGTCACAAAGTATTCAGAAACTCAGCGTTTCAGAACCACTGACGAGCTGAAACGTGGCCTCGTCTGGTCATCTGTCCTGGTCCCCCCGTGCCCCAGTCCCCCAGTGCCCCAGTCCACCGGTCCCCCAGTGCCCCGGTCCCCCGGTCCCCCGGTCCTCCGGTCCCCCAGTGCCCCAGTGCCCCAGTCCACCGGTCCCCCAGTCCACCGGTCCCCCAGTGCCCCGGTCCCCCGGTCCTCCGGTCCCCCAGTGCCCCAGTGCCCCAGTCCACCGGTCCCCCAATGACGTGATGTGGAATCAGCTCTCTTTGGTTTAGCACAGGAATGATGAACTGGTGTGGTCCTCACAGACTGGGAATGATGAACTGGTGTGGTCCTCACAGACTGGGAATGATGACTACAGAATGACACACATTTGCAGTGAAAATGATGATGAGTTGCATACTCATGATTTTAAAGGACACTTGCTAATATCTTACAACAGCTGTGCAGGTTTACAGAGAAACTGACAAAGTAAATCAGACGCTGCAGGAAAGACGTGGAATGTGCAGGTTTTATATCTCACTTAAAAGCCTGAAACATCCTTCGAGATCCATTTGAGTTCAAGGTGACAGTTTTATAAATCAGCCTCTTATCCAATCACTGATTATACTCCAGGAAGTCAACACCATGTTCAACACTTTGTTTTTAAGAGTTTAGAGACTGACAAACTTTTTAAAGGTGTCCTTGATGGTTCGTACTCTGACTCACGTCTGGTGAGGATTTGAATCCTCATCCTGCAGTTTATACTTCTCTTTCTTCTTACTCACTTTCCTGAATAATAATTCTTGGAAGGTGTTTGGGGCCCGCTGTCTTTTGACAATTTCTCTTGCTGCAGGCATTTTAAATGAGGCACCATAAAAAGGCACAGAGACAACAGAAGGCACAGGAATCAAAACTCCTCTGGGAGCAGAAACAGGAGGCAGAAATCCTCCAGACTGCTTCCACGAGGACATTAAGAGGATGATTACTAATAATCTATTCATTTAGATGAATGTGATTTAGAGTCCGAGCCTTCAGGTGAGCTCAGTCTGCCTGGTTTGTGGAAGCAGAAGAGCCACCAGTCCTCCAGTCAGCAGCAGAGCCGACACCAGCAGGACCGGTACGGCACAGTTTGTGTCCACCAGCTTTCCAAAGGCTATGTTGCCCAAGATGGCCGCCACTCGGCCCACTCCTGTGAAGAAGCCGAGAGCAGAGGACCTGAAAGAAGGAAAAAGAAGAGAAACACAGGACACGTGAGCAGCTGTGGGCGAATTCACTAAAAACACAGCAGAGTCAGCAGAGTGAATCAGTATAGTCTCTTTACGCAGCTAGCTAACATTAGCCACCACGAGCTACTGGTCATTCCAGACCTGCTGATTTATTTTGAGAATGTGTTTCATATTTGTCTGCTTAACGTTTGCAATCGAGGCTGAAAATCAGAAAAGAAAAGCAACACATTGGATCAAAAGCACAAACATAAACAACGACGGTAATATAACTGAATCAGAGTCCGGGGGAACATTCTCAAACTAAGTCTGCAGCAGTGGATCCAAACTCTTTGGACTCGTGATCCTTCATCACGACCTAGACTGAGAGAGAAATCAAAGCTGCCGTGCTTCAGGCGCTTTCATGGACTTTGCTGAACTTTTGTTGAGTTTTAAGAGAAGCTACCGGAGCTGGGTCGGGTAGAGCTCGGTCCCCACCACGTCCAGGGCGTTCCAGGCGATCACAGACACGCCGCTGAAGATGCAGGACAGGGCCAGACTCTGGGCTTTGGTCTGGACCACATAGATGAGGAAGACACTCAGACTGGACACCAGCAGGCTGCACGCTGGAGACAAACAGGAGAAGAGACTTGTGAACGTGGTTCATGTGGACGGACACTTCAGAAGGTATTAATCGCTACAACTACAACAGTGTGTAAGAAGTGCAGAAGTATTTTCAAAGTAAATAATAGTAAATAAAAACAATGTCATTGAGCTTGAGGAGGAAGACTGGACTTGAGACACATTAAATGTCATCTTCTTCATCACATTTCCTAAACCACTCTGAGACGACAGACTCACACAGCAGAGTCTTTCCTCCCGTGCTGTCCATCATCAGAATGGTGAAGACGTTTCCCGGCAAGTTGGACGCAGCGATGATGAAGCCCTCCATGTAAACTGTCAGGTGAGGAACACATACAGCAAGGTTGAGTGATCCCAGCATGCACTGGGGTAGGACACAATCAGTAATGCGATAAAGAAGAAGAAGAAGAAGAAGAAGAAAACATCTGTCATGTCAGACACACACCTGCTGTCTTCACCGGGTAGCAGCTGTGGTTGTGGAGTTGAGACGGGATGGACACGTTGGCACACGGCGAGCCGCCGTCCTCTATTCTCTCAAACAGCTCCGGGAACCACATCCACAGCCCGTAGTAACTGCACACACGCAGCAACGACACGCAACAACACCCACCAACACAACAACACAACAACACCCACACACAACATGCAACACACAACAACACACAGTTGAGCAACATGATCTCTGCTTGCTGAAGATAAACTATCGAAGCGTTATCTCTCACTGCTGCCTGCTGATTTATCACATCAGCCCTGAACCTGTTGAGCGTCTGCGTGTCGACGGGCAGAAGATGCGGTTTCTCACCCGAAGGAGATGCAGAAGAAGACGATGAGCAGGACGACGCTCCTGGACCTGAGCGGAGCATTAAACATCTGTTTAACAGGCAGCGAGCCCTGCAGGTCAAACCAAAGACATGATCTATAATTACATATATATACACATATAAATATCAGAAACAACCCAAAGAATATTCTCATTACATATAAAAATATATATATATATATTCATGACTACTTCACAAGGCTGGATTATCTACTGCCACAGAACAGGACCCTGAAAGTCTTCCTGTGTGTCGACTGCTTTTCATACGGAATATGCACAACTAAAGCACAATAACTGACACTGTAAAGGCCTTTATAAGTCCAGTTTTAGGACCTTAATTATTTCAGTTTTGTGCTTAAAAGTCGCATATTCCTAAATCAAAAACCTGTAAACCCGGATAGAAGCTGAAATAATTAGACGATTCATCATTAGTCAATAATCAGCGGCCATTTTGATGTTTTTCAAAACTTCAGCTTCTCAAATGTGACGATTTGCCGCTTTTCTCAGTTTTGTAGGATAATGAACTGAATATCTTTGGTTTTTGGACTGTTGTTGGAATAAAAATGGGCAATTTAAATGAGATTTTTACAGAAAGAAGAAGAAGAAAATAATCAGATGGGTTGACGTAGTGTTACAGCACTGAGGAGCTGTACACACTAAACAGGGAGGGGCAGGACATTTCCCCCTGGGGCCTCATATCAGGTTGATCCAACTGTGCTACTTCAGGCACCACAAGGACACATACTGAACAGAGATGGACCCTTTGAGTCTATGGAGGAAAGTGTGCTTTTACACAGTCCTGCTGCTGCCCTCAGACTCTGACGCCCTCTAAATCCTCTCTGGGGAGGTCCAGTCATGTCTTGTGTTTGTGACGTCACCTTTTTCAAAATACAGGCCAGTCTCTCTCTGCATGAACCCTGAGTTCTGGTCTCCTCTGGTTCCCCTCTTTGCTTGGAGCCGGTACACAGACCAAAGTCCTTAAAGGGAGTTCAAGATTATTATCCTGTAGAGTGAAGGACTACAATACATACAAACAGTTTACTACACATCCATTACAGACATCATCTGCCTTTTGATTTTAAAATATGTGTTGTTTTATTATTTGTGTTTGCTGTCTGATTAAGCTAAACACATTTTGTACACCAGACAATAATAATGAATCTCAGAGGCTTATAGGAACGTCCTTTAGTTCATACCGGGAAGTCCTTTCCTTTTCCCCACATGTTCAGCTCAAACATCACTCTGAAGACGTGGATCGCCTCCTTCTCCCGAGCAGCCTGGCAAAGACAGGGCACAGAAACCTCAGGAAAACAAACAACACCTGCAAACACAAGCGCTGGTCCGGCCTCTACATACCTCCATGAGAAACTTGGGGCTTTCAGGCATGAGCAGCCTGAAGAGGAGGGCTGAGGTGAGGCTGGGAACAGAGCAGAGCGCCACAAACAGCCTCCAGCTCTGAAAGTCCAGAGATCCCAGAGAGAAGCGTGCCCAGCTTCTCGGAATCACCAACCAGGCCAGACCTGCACCACAAGCAAGTGTGGAGTGTGAAGTGTGAACAGTCTGAACAGTAACACGAGCATGTTATTAGAAAGAACCTTCTGTGAGAAAATGGAAAATACATCGTCTAGCAAAAGACTTCAGACTGATTCCACTTGATTTGTTAACCCCGTGATGCTCTTAATGACAGCTGACGGGTCAACACGTCCACTTGTGTAACTCTTCCTTTCAAGAGAGGATACGTTTAATGCTTCAGGCTTAATGGCAGAAGTAAACAGAAACTTCAACAAGTCAAAGTGTCACTTGTGCTTATAACTTGTATGAAATCCCGTTTTTATCCTGCGACACTGACAATGTTTGATTCATCTTCCCACCTGCAGCCAGGATGTTTCCTGCCATCCAGAAGGTGGCCAGAGCGCTGATCATCGCTCCTCTCCTCAGACGGGGCATGAACTCTGAGAAGTAGGAGAAGATGACAGGGATCGACCCGCCGACCCTGCAGAAGACAAGAAAACAGCTTTCATTCTTCAGGGTTTACTTACAAGAAGACATCTGGTCAGTTCTGTCAAAGCCGATTCATTTTGGTGCCGTTTGAAAAAGTTCCACTGGTGAGTCTGATGAGGGCACTGCGAGTAATCTGTTGTGTGTTAACGTGTTCAAGCTTCAAGTTCAGCTGCATGAAAACATGTAAAAATATGCAAATCATGCGCTCACCCGATGCCGCTGATGAACCGCAGCAGCAGGAAGAGCCAGAACCACGGAGCCACGCTGGCCAGACCCCCAAACAGCCCGTTGACTGTGAGGGACACGACCAGGACCCTGCGACGCCCCCTCCGGTCCGCCAAGTACCCCCACATGTAGCCGCCCACCATCATTCCTAGAAAACGGGAATGAAGAACATGACTGTAACGAGACAATAGATAAGATGGTGTTCTGTTCTTCATCCCTGAGCATCATTATTATTATTAGTTATTATTTCTTTCAGTTATTCTTCTTCTTCCCAATACATGTACAGATGTACAGATACAATACATCTGCGTGACAGAGGAGGGACAGCCCAAAACCCAAAGATGTTCAATTTACTGTCAAAGAAAACCAGCCAAACCTGTTTCGCCATCTGAGAAGCTGAAACTTGAAACTTGAGCGTGAAACGATGAACCAACTATCAAAATAACTGCAGATTACTTTTGTGTCGACCTGCCGCAGCTCTGATGCGATAACGGCCTTATTGAATGATTGTGATTCACCGAGGAAAATGCTGGCAGTCAGCAGGCCCATGTCCGAGGAGCTCAGCAGCAGATCGCAGCGCGCCGTCGGCAGCAGAAAAGACACACAGAGAATCTCCACGGCATCGCTGGCATTGGCCCAACCACACACCACCAACAGCAGCCAGTGGAACAAACCAAAGCCTGGGAGCGAAAGCCCAACAGAGAGAAGATAAACAAAGAGAGAAGCTATCTGCAGCATCTGTAGGCATCTGATGTGGTCCCGCTGTCCTCATTACAGTCAGCAGACAGCTCACGATAACACTCCAGAGTAGCAGTCAAATTTAACTTAGTTTATATTGAACATCTACTGTGGCAGGAACTGAATTCTTTCACAATAATGTACCCAAATTATATTTTGAATGTGCTGCTTTGTCTTCTTTGTATCTACAGTACTTGTTGATGTTTAAGAGCAACACAGAAATCACAGCAGCTTCACAGATTAAACTTTAGATTACCTGCTTCCTCTACTGCTTCCTCATACGTTAATCTTCTCGGTGCATCACGTCTGATGTTTGATGCGCTCCTGTCGAAAATGACGTCACCTAAAAAGCAACAGCGGCATGACATGACAGATTAATGACAGCTGATGGGAAGCCTCAGTGACAGACGGCCCTCCCCTAAATGACCACACCGCCCCTGAAAGAGGCATCGAGTCATGAAGAACAATCTGTCACTACAGATAAAGTTGATGGTTTTTAGAATATTCAAAATGAAGCTTTTACTATAAGATGATGCACATCAGGCATCAGGTCCACTGTGTGTCAGCTGCTTTTTGGTTATTTCATTATTTGCAGATTTTCTGGGAATTTGCATCATGAAAGTAGGATCTCAACTGAAGTATTATTCAACCTTGTGGCCTTGGGACCCTGTGTCAAAATCTAGCTCTTAAACAAAAAGGGATGCAGCTAACAATTACTTCTATCTTCAATTAAAACATCAGAGAAGAAACGGCAACTTCATGCGTCTTGTTTTGTTCAACCTAAAACCCAAAGATACGACATTCAGCCTGCTGTCATTCCAGTCAAAAGGAAAACAGCAACTTCTCACATTTGAGAAGACAGAACCAACAAATATTTGACATTTTTTGCTTGATAAGTTTAGTTAAATAACTTTATTTTTCTGTCAATCCACTAAATCGATTAAAAGCTTAACTAATAATGGCAACAATAGTTGCAGCAGTGTACTTGGTGGGAACTTCAGTTCTTTTCTTAAGTAAAAGTACCAATACAACAGTATAAAAATACTTCACTACAAGTAAAAGTCCTGCATTCAGAAACTTACTTAAGTAAAAGTACATTAGTACTATCAGCAAAATGTACCAAGTATCAAAGAGTAGAAGTACTCGTCCTGCAGTAAAATGTTATTATATATGACATTATCAGATTATGAATGAGTCAGCAGTATTTTACTGTGATAGAAACCTCTGCTTGGAGAAGATTATTAAATGCTTTACTCTTTACATACTAAGTAAAACCTGGAAGGTAACCAGTAACTCCAGCTGTCAAATAAATGCAGTGGAGGAAAAAGTACAATATTTCCTTCGGAAACAAAGTAAAGTACAAGCATGACGTAGCAGAACATGGAAGTACTCAGTACTTGAGTAAATACTTTCCTCCACTGTCTGGAACTGAGTCTTGGATAGATATTTTGTGCCGTGCGTGTCTTGAGGGATGCGGGTGGCTGGATAAATATGCTGCACACCTGATTATAGAAATAAATCTGCCTCCGGGCCTCGAGTCGAAAAGAAATGACGTGAAAGCAGAAAGCAGAAAGCAGAAAGCGTCAAACTGCAGGGCATGAAGTGATGAAGAGGATCAACCCGTACCTTCCTCTGAGTCCGGCTCGTGTGGCTCCAGGTAGTTACCGGAGAGAAGCGGCTCACGCGCCTCCGCGTCTCCGGTACGCACGTGACGAGACATCCTCAAAGTGTCTACCGGCGTTATATTAGCTCCTCAGCTGCAGCCCCGTCCGGCTCCGAGTCACTGCTTCGGCCGCTGCGTCTGTCTCATGACTACCGGGCGTGCCAAGCCTTCTGGCTAGCTAACGCTGAAGCTAACCTGACAAGAAGGAGGACCAGGAAGTGAAAAGACAGCGGCGGTGTGCACGTCCCGAGCGTCTCCTCCGGCCGCTCGGTCTGTTCGGTGTAGTTGTACGGTCTCGACGTGAACTCCTTCCACCGCGGCGCGAAGCAGCTTCGGCCCTGAACGAGCAGCGGCGGTAACGTTGGCAGCTAAAGGAGACACGTCTGTCCGTGTGTGCGGTGCGAGCAGAGGGGAGCAGTTGACGTCGCCTCCCCTTGCGTTTTTAAAAAAAGATTGAAGATGGCGACCAGCTCGGAGCGCAGTCCTCCTCCGTTCCCCGACTCCGAGGACCAAGATGTGCTGGACTCCGAAGAAGTCGGAGGCCGAGACAGTGATGAAGACGACGGGGACGACCTCTTCATGAGCGCAGTATGTGTGAACGAGGCTAACGTTAATTTCCCGCTGGCTAAGCCGCCTCTGATGTGGCTAACTGACGTTAACTGTCAGAGGCGTTAGCTAACGTCAGCGAAGGAAGCTAATGAGGCGCTTTAAGCAAAAGTTTTCACCAACATGTAGCTCGTGTTAGCGTAGAGGAAAACCTCAGGAAATAATGTTGACTTAAGCAACTGTCATGTCAGATGATGTTAGACTTACAGCATTTACTGCAACTTCACTTATCAAAGCGGTTTGAGGGATTTTGATGCAGAAAGTCTGACCTACACACACACACACACACAAATGATCACCGTTGCTCGCTTTAAACAGCTTGTGTTAATCTTTGACACTGTTGAAAATACCCATGGTGGTATTGATCTCCTCTGGAAAAAGTTGCAGGGTGCACAACTGCGCGGCTGTGATTTGATCAGGTCGATTTGGAAACCAGATAACACCAAAATGATCTAGTATAGTTCCTGTTTGGCTAATGCTATGTGGGTGTTTTCTGCGCAGGTTGTCTTTGACATTTCTAAAACGCTCCACTCTTCCAGGTTAACACTGAAATGTGAGGTGTCCTGTGTGGGTGTGCAGACTTTTAGGCCGTGCATGAGTGAAGCCAGCAGCAGTCTAACCTGAGCCAGCTGCAGAGAGTGAGCTTTGTCTGTGAAAGGTGACGTTATCCTGGACGTCTTTCTGTTACTCATATCAATCCCTTTTTAAAATTCACTCTCTGTTTTTTTTTTCTTTTTGAATGGGGATTAAAAAGCTGGCTCGAGCAGCCTCCTGTCATGTGAGTGAGCTGTGGTCACATGGGCAGAACCCGGATGTTTTCCCACAGTCAAAGTTCAGAGGAGAGATTTGGAAAGTTGCTGTCTTTGATTTCTGAGCGCTGCATGGAAAACATTACTCAGCAGTTGTGGATGTTACATGGAACAGAGCCTGTAGCTGACCGGGCATTCAGAGCTGCCTCCTGCACAAAAGGGACGTGTTAGTCAGTTCATTACAGTTCACTCTGGCCTTCAGTTGTACAGGAGATGATTTCATTACATTAAGAAAATATTTACATAATATTAAATAAGGTGATAATTAGTAAGTACAACCAAAACCTATGATAAGACATTTCCACTCAGGTGCCACCTATATTACACCTCTCAGTATAACATAATACAGTTCATCAGTGCCACAAACTACACTCTCGAAATGATCATGAAGTTGAATCAACACCTCTGTAAGAAGTTTGAACAGAAACTGAACTTTACAACCTTTAGGAAAGTATGATTTATTGCAGGACTGTTAGACTGCATTAGATCTAGCTAGGTGTACCTAATAAAGTGGCAGCTGTGTGTGTGTGTGTGTGTGTGTGTGTGTGTGTGTGTGTGTGTGTGTGTGTGTGTGTGTGTGTTGTCTTCTTTGTGCACTGAGAGCAGTCTGATTAAGCTATTTCTGAAACATGATGCACCCAGTAACCTGCAATGACTCAAAAATGTTTAGTTTGGACACAGATAGTTCAACAATACCACACAAATGAGTATAAAAGCCAACATCAGGCAGTACTTAAATCAAATGATAATATAATAATAATAATAATAAATCTACAGGGACTTTAAACAGGCAGCCACATTCACCACTTACTCCCCTGAAATCCATTAAAAGCTGGTAATATCTGGATAAAACCTGGACACCAGAGACTTGGTTTATGCTGTAGGAACAGTTTAAGAAGGTATAATGGACATTTTGATTTTGTTCAGAATCAGAAATACTTTATTGATCCCTGGGGGGAAATTAGACAAAGTTAAAGTTTATGGTATAATGAAATGTCTTTATTAACCTCCATCCCTTGTGTTGGCGTTGGGGGGTGACTAATTGATTTAATGATTAATAAAACGTTTTGGTTGAAATATTCCTTCCTGACTATAACGATGACAGTCATATGGAAAACATATTATCTAGTGAAGAGGAAGGAAGTCGAATGACATAAAATTGATCTGCAACTATTTTGATGATTTTAGTCGTTCACCAAGCAAATAGCCACACAGTTAATTTCTCCTGTTTCTCAAATGTGAAGACATGTTGCTTTTCTCTGTTTTGATGTGATTGTAAGTTGAACGTCTTTGGGTTTTGGGCTGTTTGTCAGACAAAACAAGCAGTTGGGAGACATCACCTCGAGCTCAAGGAAATTGTGATCAGCCACTTTTTGCTATATCCTCTCATTTCATGTCCTGATGATTAACAGATAATCGTTACTTTCAGCCTCATTCAATACATTCAATCCTTTTCCCCTCATCTCCAGAGCAACCCTCCACTGACCGACATGGACCCCACACTGCCACCTGCCAGTCAACCCAGTGAGGTTTTAATGAAGCCTCCCAGTGACACCATGAATGATCCCGTCACGGAGCCCTTCAGCAGCCAAACAGGAAGCAAACCCGAGAGTGAAGTTGTTAGCGATCCCTCGGATGATTTTGTCGACCTAACAAACAACGTAACCGACTCTCCTGACGAACCGGCCGCAGCAGAAAGTGCCGTTACAGAAGCAGCAAAAGACACCACTGAGATCCCTTTAGATGAACCCTCAGATGATTTTGTTGACATATTTGGAAGTGAAACTGAAGCGCTGCGAGAGGAAGTGGTGGTGGCAGATGTTACAGTTGAAGCTGCAGTGGGTAAAAGCGAAGTGACCAGTGGTGTTGCAGATCCACCTGCTGATGGGAAAACAGGAAGTGATGCTGAACAGGAAGCAAAAGAAACTTCTGCTGATTCAATCATCGATCTCAGTGGTGATTTGTCAGCCAGTGACACACAACAGCCACCTGGCATTGACAAAATTGTTGACCCTTTGGTTGACCTCCTTAGTGATGCTCCACCCGCTGTTGCTGATGCCAAAAAACCCAGCCGGGCAACAATCGATCTGTTTGAAGATGAGGGAAGCGACTTGTTCACAGAACCTCGGCAGACTAAATCGGCCAAGCAGCTACAGAAAAGCCTCTTCGGTGAGACTGACGAGGATCTGTTCAGTGAGCCGCTGGGTGCCACCACAAAGAAAACCATCAGCAAAGAGCAGAAAGACAAATCTGTCACAACCAAAGCTGCCGGTGATGGTGGCAACATAGGTGGGCCTCTGCAAGACAGCAGTCCTGCAGAACCTGCTGATATCTTCACAGAGGAAGCCGTCACCACAGTGCCCAGCATCAGAAACACCAGCACCGTCAGCTCCAAGACTAATGGAGTCCACTCTGAAGAGGAGACCGATATATTTGCTGGTAGGTCCTCTCTTTTTCTTTATTATGTAACATGATCAGGTCCACATAAAGCATTGTTCTGCTCAGTTAAAGTCATGTGTGCAACAAATAACTGCAGAAAGTGATTTATTGGAAGTAAAAACAGCCAGCACCAACGACAATCTAAAAACACCAGATGGTCATTTTTTCCAGTGTTTATTTTTTGGAGGTATGTTTGCCGTTATTAGATAGCGGATAGTAGAAAGTTGACAGGAAATGAGGGGAGACAGACGGAGGATGACGTGCAACAAAGGTTCACTGCCAGATTCAAACTGAGGATTCTGTCATGGTCAAAATCTTAAACCCACAACACTCTTAAAAGAGTATTTCAACGATTTAAATGGATTCAAGTCTGTGCTGCAGAACCAAAGATATCATCGTTTTTATTCCATGTGTTCTTTTTCCTTGTCAAAAACTGGCACGTAAATTACCCACAATCACTGACTTAAGTGACACTGAGGCAATTTATCAGACTTCACTTAGCTGCCACTGGAGCCGTATGCAGAGGTACTCCTCCGACACCTGTAAACGGACTCCGAGTCCCCCTTTAACTGATATAAACAACAGAGAAGATAAATGAGTCACATTTTACCACGCTGGACTGGACTTGTATTTATTTCTATTTCCCCTCACGGCATGGCGGGTCACTTGATATCTCAGGCTTTCAGTTTACAGGCAGTGGTCCGCGAGTAATAGAGCTGCATTAAGCTAGAGGCTGAAAGCAAAGTTGTAGTGTCAAAAGCTTTTCTTATTTATCACACCCAGATAGAAACAAGTCGGCCTTCGCGATGAAGCCCTTAGTTTGCTGTTCTCTCAGATTACCACTCACAGAAAAGTAAAACAGTATATAATCTAAGACAGGTGGTGAAATCCTGCACGCTGTCAACACAACGTTTACCTGTCCATTAAACTGAGATGTGTAATAAAACGCTGTCTGTATCAGTACTTTGTTTCTTTGCCCAACATTGAAGTAAATACTGTTTGCATTCAGAACATGTACATTTACATTTTCAAGACATTTTCTGCCAGCTAATGTAAATACGTAAAGGTGGACTTCTATCAGTCCAGGACGTGAAGTAAATGATGGACGTCTCTCGAGCATGTAGTGACCTCAGTCTGGTTCTTCCTTTCTAACAGAAGCCACAGTGGAGCTTTCTCTCGACAGTCCGCAGAACGAGAGAAAGAAGGATGCGACGGCCAAACCGTCTGCGTCCGCCCCCCCTGTGGCAGCAGCTGCCAGTCTGGTCCAGCCGCAGTCTGCTTCCCTGGAGGAGGTACACGCATATCTAATCCCAGAGTGAAATTCCCAGTGTGACTGAAAACTGTTCAAGTTCAGGGATTTGCTATTTTACATTTTTAGATTTCTAGAGTATCAAAATTTTGAGAATTTTGTCGAAGAAACAGTTAAACATTTTTAAACTGCTCAAATTTACCAAAAGAAAATATTCTGCTGTAAGAAAATGTCGTTGACTGTTGAGTCAAAGTGCTGACAGCAGATCACTGCAACTGGCAGTTTTTCACTTTCTGTTCAATATTTGTTTCAGTTGGAAGAAGAGGAAGAGGAAGAGCAGGAAGACACATTTGAAATTGTTGTTTCTGTCAAAGACCCTGAAAAAATAGGTGAGGCTTATTGTTCTTATTCTCTTTTGAATAAATTATATATCTGTAATAATAATAATAATATTTTGTTTATTGCAATAAGTCTACAAATGGGTTTGTGCACCTGACTGTTAATTGACCAGCACTGACCAGTCAAGCTTCCATAAAGGAAACCCACGTGCAGCCTGCCTTGAGTAATAGTAAGTATTTATATCAGTTTGTTTATTTTTTGCACTGACTCTGCCTTTTCTTCTTCAGGGGACGGGATGAACGCCTACATGGCCTACAAAGTAACCACACAGGTAAAAACCTGTCCATATACAGAGTTGTTCATCTTTACAGTTGCTCATCAGATGTGTTGTAACAGTGAGTAAAGAGAGGAAACACTGGTCACTGTGTTGTAGGTGAAACGCCCAAAGGCAAACATAGATTACGTCATCATTTCATAGTAGTGAACTTCCTGGTACATCATGTCCCAAAGTATAACTGTGTTTCAGACCACACTGCCCATGTTCCGCAACAAGACCTTCACAGTGAGGCGACGCTTCAGCGACTTCCTCGGCCTCTACGAGAAGCTTTCTGAAAAACATGGACCAAATGGATTCATCGTGCCTCCGCCACCAGAGAAGAGCATCCTGGGTAGGCTGACTGGCTTCACTGTTTCATCGTTACTGTAACTATGAATCTCCATCAGCTATAAGAAAGGATGTTGTCTTGTACAGGTATGACAAAGGTAAAGGTGGGAAAGGAAGATTCCTCATCTGCAGACTTTGTTGAGAGAAGAAGAGGCTCTTTGGAGAGGTAAGAGAAAAGGAATCCTGTCCGGCAGAGCTGAGACTCAAATCTCTACTTAACAGTAAAACTGTTGGGATGCTGCCTCTGCTCATTGAAAGCAGGAAGGTGAGGCTTTTTTCCTGTTTTCCCATTCAACAGGTATCTCCAGCGGGTGGTAAACCACCCATCACTTCTCCAAGATCCCGACGTCAGAGAGTTCCTGGAGAGAGAAGAAGTAAGCCTTGAGTTTGGAGAGCCTCTGGGCTGGGTGCCTTTTTATAAGACAAATGTTTAGTTCCTTTAACTCCTGCGCCACTGTGAAATACTGTACTTTACTTTAAGACCATAAAACCAGCTGGCAATGCACTGAATAATTTACTGATTAAATAATCTACTAGATCACTTTGTGTATCTAAAATGCTCTGTTTTTTAAGTGCAGTCTGGTGATGGTGCTGTATTCTTATACGTGTGTGTGTCTTCAGTTGCCCAGAGCAGTGAGCACTCAGGCTCTGAGCGGCGCCGGCTTCCTGAAAATGATCAACAAAGCAACAGACGCTGTCAGTAAAATGACCATCAAGATGAATGAGTCGGACGTGGTGAGTTCAACTGTCAACATTTTTGTAACGAGGAAACCTGCATTCTCCAGTAAAAAGCAGAACTTTTTAAAGCCTACAGTTTAACAGTGCATTTCTCATAATGAATCTGAATTTGTTCTGTCGTTATGAGGCAGTATTTATGATGAGCTCAAATGAACGGATAGACTGGCTAACACAGTCTTTTTAAACAGAGCTGGTGGTATTGATTGAACCTTTTTGTGTCCAGTGCTTTTTTGTTTGCTTTAGTGCAAGGTAACATTTGGCAAACTGTATATTTAGTCGACAGCACCACAGTTCACTAAATGCTGAAGGTGAGGTAACCAGTCCCGCTGATCAAAGACAAAGAGCTCAAAGTACCACATCCATGTTGAACTAAATGTATATTGCAGCTGAATAAATGCAGAAGAACATGAAACTGTTTCTCTTCTCAGGAAGGTGAAAGCACCAAAGAGGTATCATTTACATACATGTAGGATCAGGGTCAAAGTCTGGAAAAGTATTTAAACTGAATTCAATTTCCATGACTGGCATAACAGACGATGTTGTTACACTGACAAACCTTAGAAATGAACGTGTGGAATAACACAGTTGTTCTGTGTGTTTTGCTGCAGTGGTTTGAGGAGAAGCTGCAGGAGGTGGAGTCTGCAGACCAGCAGTTCAGGAAGCTCCATGTCCTGGTCGAGTCTCTGGTCATCCACAGGAAAGGTTCGTCGTCTCCCTTCCAACCACTAAAAGATATTCCTTCAGCCGTGTCCTGTGCTGATTATTTACTAGTCAGATTCTGAGGAAAGGATGAGGGATCATTTTGACTCAAAGATCTCCTGGTGGCATTCATGAATGAGTTCAGGGGTCTCCTGAGCTCGCATCAGAAACTGGACCAGTTAGAGTTAGTTAGTTGAGTTAGTGTATCAAGACTTTTTTTGCACAGCTCTGCGTCCTTTAAAGACTAAACGGAGACGAAATAACCAAGATAACTAAGGTAGACAGTGTTGTTTTAAAGTTCTTTGTTGCTCAATGTCTGTGTTTGCATTAATGTTGGGCTCGCTCTCCCCCCTCCAGAGCTGTCGTTAAATACAGCAAGCTTTGCCAAAAGCACGGCCATGCTGGGCAGCGCGGAGGACAACACCGCTCTGTCCCGAGCTCTGTCTCAGCTGGCAGAGGTGGAGGACAAGATGGAGCAGTTACACCAGGACCAGGCTGCTAACGACACCTTCAGCTTTGCCGAAGTCATCGCAGATTATATCCGCCTGCTTGGAGCCGTGAGGGTACTGAGAAAATCCCTTCCACTCATTTCTCAAAGCTAATTCTGCACAGTGAAGTATTGATTTCCTAAATCATTTAATTAAAGAAACACCCACAATGTTAAAGTAACACAAGCACTTTGACTTTTCAGAGGTTAGGAGGTAACTCGAGGCCTATCTAAGTGAAATGTAAACCAGACTAGATATGTATTTCACTCCACTTTCATCCGTCATAGTGGCAGTGAGGTTGAGTCTGGCTTTTTAATTTAGTCCAAGTAGTTCTGTTGAATCCTCGTTAGGAAAATTTTACTTTGAGAAAATACTTCCAGGAACAAGAGCTACGGCGATTGATTCATTATAAATCTTATATGGAGGGATGTTACCTGAGCAGCCTTTTCACTCAGAGGCTGAACGTCCATTAATACTGACTAAAGGCTTGAAGCGTATCTGGACGGTTGTTCTGAATAGGAGCCAAACATAAACGTGAAATGATCCTTGGTGTGTTTGCGGCCTGCAGGGGTCGTTTGATCACCGGATGAAGGCGTGGCAGCGCTGGCAGGACGCTCAGGCCGCGCTGCAGAAGAAGAGGGAGACTGAGGCCAAACTGCTGTGGGCCAACAAGCCGGACAAACTGCAGCTGGCCAAAGAGGAGATCGCTGAGGTACAAACTCCGGCCAAAGTCAACACCGTGAACATGAGTCGGACGAGGCTGAAAGGGCTCCAGTTTGATGTGTTGAGTAATGAATGAGCCACTTGTTGCTCCTGTAAGATGTAACAGGGAACACGGGGAAACTAATGGAGTTCAATTTGATTTAAATCACATTTTGATTTCTATTAACTTGGTTATTGACAGGAAAGAAAATATGTTAGATTTAAAAATGTTCTGTTATAATCCCTTTGTAATGAAAAAGTCACTACAAACTAACGTTCTCTGTCCTGGTAAGAAAATACTGAAGGTTTTTACACGCTGCTTTAAATCGTCACTGTTTACTGATTTATTTATCAGTGTAACCAAACATGAGCTTTATACTTACAATAGATAATTGTTTCTCTTCCCTTTTTACAGTGCATCCGGAAAGTATTCACAGCGCTTCACTTTTTCCACATTTTGTTATGTTGCAGCCTTATACCAAAATGGATTAAATTCATTTTTTTCCTCAAAATTCTACACACAACACCCCATAATGACAACGTGAAAAAAGTTTATTTGAGATTTTTGCAAATTTATTAAAAATAAAAAACCTGAGAAATCACATGTACATAAGTATTCACAGCCTTTGCTCAATACTTTGTTGATGCACCTTTGGCAGCAATTACAGCCTCAAGTCTTTTTGAATATGATGCCACAAGCTTGGCACACCTATCTTTGGGCAGTTTCACCCATTCCTCTTTGCAGCACCTCTCAAGCTCCATCAGGTTGGATGGGAAGCGTCGGTGCACAGCCATTTTCAGATCTCTCCAGAGATGTTCAATCGGATTCAAGTCTGGGCTCTGGCTGGGCCACTCAAGGACATTCACAGAGTTGTCCTGAAGCCACTCCTTTGATATCTTGGCTGTGTGCTTAGGGTCGTTGTCCTGCTGAAAGATAAACCGTCGCCCCAGTCTGAGGTCAAGAGCGCTCTGGAGCAGGTTTTCATCCAGGATGTCTCTGTACTTTGCTGCATTCATCTTTCCCTCTATCCTGACTAGTCTCCCAGTTCCTGCCGCTGAAAAACATCCCCACAGCATGATGCTGCCACCACCATGCTTCACTGTAGGGATGGTATTGGCCTGGTGATGAGCGGTGCCTGGTTTCCTCCAAACGTGACGCCTGGCATTCACACCAAAGAGTTCAATCTTTGTCTCATCAGACCAGAGAATTTTGTTTCTCATGGTCTGAGAGTCCTTCAGGTGCCTTTTGGCAAACTCCAGGCGGGCTGCTATGTGCCTTTTACTAAGGAGTGGCTTCCGTCTGGCCACTCTACCATACAGGCCTGATTGGTGGATTGCTGCAGAGATGGTTCTCCTTCTGGAAGGTTCTCCTCTCTCCACAGAGGAACTCTGGAGCTCTGACAGAGTGACCATCGGGTTCTTGGTCACCTCCCTGACTAAGGCCCTTCTCCCCCGATTACTCAGTTTAGATGGCCGGCCAGCTCTAGGAAGAGTCCTGGTGGTTCCGAACTTCTTCCACTTACGGATGATGGAGGCCACTGTGCTCATTGGGACCTTCAAAGCAGCAGAAATTTTTCTGTAACCTTCCCCAGATTTGTGCCTCGAGACAATCCTGTCTCGGAGGTCTACAGACAATTCCTTTGACTTCATGCTTGGTTTGTGCTCTGACATGCACTGTCAACTGTGGGACCTTATATAGACAGGTGTGTGCCTTTCCAAATCATGTCCAATCAACTGAATTTACCACAGGTGGACTCCAATTAAGCTGCAGAAACATCTCAAGGATGATCAGTGGAAACAGGATGCACCTGAGCTCAATTTTGAGCTTCATGGCAAAGGCTGTGAATACTTATGTACATGTGATTTCTTAGTTTTTTATTTTTAATAAATTTGCAAAAATTTCAAAAAAACTTTTTTCACATTGTCATTATGGGGTGTTGTGTGTAGAATTTTGAGGAAAAAAATTAATTTAATCCATTTTGGAATAAGGGTGTAACATAACAAAATGTGGAAAAAGTGAAGCGCCGTGAATACTTTCCGGATGCACTGTATATCTAATAAAAAAGAAGTTGAAAAGGTAGAAATATTCCCAGTAAGTCAAAAGCTGCACTTTAAAGATTACGACACGTAAAGTCAAAGATTTCAGATCGTGAATTCAAAATTCAATGAACACTAAGACTCAACTTTAACTTACTATTAGGATTCTGAGGAACTCCATTTTAACGTGGCATGTTTTTGTTGTTATTCCCTCCATGTCCTCCTTTTCTTAATCAACTCCCCTGGTGGTGACAGTGGGAGGCCAAAGTGACGCAGTATGAGAGAGAGTTTGACCGAGTTTCTGCCACCGTGCGCAAGGAAGTCGTGCGCTTTGAGGTACTGATGTCTGTCCTTGTTTCATCAGTTACTGAATCTGAACATGACTATTACTGACCACCGGTGTCATTCTTTATTTAATCATACAGAAAGAAAAGGCCAAGAATTTCAAAAGACAGATAATTAAGTACTTGGAGTCTCTGCTTCAGTCTCAGCAGCAGGTGAGTGCCTCTCTGGTCAGACATGAATGTTTCATATTCCCATAATCAGATATTCTTTTGATTTTGATGTCTGAATTGGTCGAACATGTTTTACATCCAGACCGGCGTCATGAGCGCCGCAGTACAATAAGTGTGAAGTATGAAGGATCGAATGGAACGGAGTGAAGAACGTAGAGAGATGTAGTGATCTGTAATATTCCTGAGGCCACAGAAGGTGGAATATTTTAGGAAGGGAATAAAACATGAGCTAAGGAGCAAAGTTAATTTCATTATGATTATAATTTAACGGTACATAAAAAATACTGAACAAATAAGAGAAAAGCCCAAAGTAATATCTTCAGATAGTTTGTTCTGTCCAACCAACAGTCCAAAACCCACAAGTGTGTATAAAACAGAGGAAGTGGATCTAATAGATATTCAGAATTTTTGCTTGATGTTGGATACAGAACCAGGAAAGATGGAAAGACACGTGTTGTAAATCCTAAATATTAACTATGACTGACGCTGCCGTCTCTTTTCTTTCTCCAGCTGATAAAATACTGGGAGGCTTTCTTACCAGAAGCAAAAGCAATCGCCTAATCCTCGATTCACCAGCCTTGTGGACGACGAAGCAGGCTGCCTTCTTCTTATACACTTTACCTCTTGCCTTTAAACCAAGGAAAATGCGTGCATTGTAAAGGGAGATACAATCAACCTGTTTTTTTAATCACCTTTAACATATAGCTCTGTATTCTATTGTATTAATAATTGTATATTTTCATTTAACCTTCCACAAATATTTTCTTATTAGATGAAAAGAGTTTCCATATACAAAGATGTGGACGCACGGAAAGAAAGAAGCGTAGATGAATGATTCCATTAATTTCCACAAGCGAAGGGAAATGAAGCGAGTCCGTTGTTCTCAGGATTTTCTGGCTCATGTGATCAGGAGCTCCTTCACATCAGCGGCGGTTCGTTGTTTACATCGCGGCTGCTCTCTCATCACATGTTTCTGGGGACCCAGATGAAGAAAGTGGCCGAGAGTCTCACTCTGTTTCTTCTTTTTAATGACTCAAAGGGATAAAAACAGTTCAGCGGATAAGAAGTATGAGCACTTCCACCAGGTGGACAAAGTACTTAAGTACCAGCCATGTTGTGTTTTTTCTTTCAGATTTAGAATAGTGTTGATGCTGAGGGGTGGGGGGGGGGGTGCAGGGTACTGAGAGGCATTAGATTAGCAGGGTCTACAGCTGTGGTCAAGGGTTGCATTGTAGGTCAAGCTTGTGAGTTTAATGTTTTAGATATGATTTCAATCATAGTGCAAACTGTACTCTTCTAACTACACATGTCTGTGCCTTCTTTAAGTCAGGATGGTGTTTTTGGTAAAATCCACTTTGGGAGAAAGCGGCTCGTTAACTAGCTACACGTCAGCCATAATGATGTAATGAGGTTAAATGACAATACTGCTGTTTTCAATGTTTAAGCCTGTTCACTACAAAGGAAGAGTTGTTTTTCCTCCACGTTGTTGCTCATAACTGCAGAGTTCTTTTGAATGTTTTCTCCTGCGTTCAGACAGTCTTTGATTCACTGTGTGAAAGTCAACCTGCAGCGTCTTGAACCAGGTGATCCTCACAGCTGCGTCAGCGTCACTTTTTAAGGCATTACGAAGCAACAGTGACAGTAAATGCTGACATGTCCTCTGGATTAGCCTTCTCAAGTCTCTGCGAGTGGAATTTCATGCCAAGTCGGCAGTAATATGAGGGCTGCAACTAACCGTTATTTTCATTATCCATTAATAATGGATTTCTTTTAAATTAATTGTTAAGTCTACAAAATGTCACAAAATGATGAAGAAGGCAGAGCCCGAGGTGACGTCTGGAGATTGTTAAATCAGAGTTTTAAAGGTACCCTGTGGAGTTTTTGACCAGTTCTGGAGCAATGTCTTTATTATTCATTTAGATCCTAACAATGGATCTGCAAATGTTTTATGAGGAATGAAATGCATTCAACACATAACTTAGTTTACAAAAACAATCCACAGGGTTCCTTTAATTTACAATGATATGAAGAAGAAAAGAAGCCAGTCCTCACGTGAGAAAGGAAACCAGCAGTTTTTGCATGATGAATGACCAATCGATTATCAAAATAGTTGCTGATTTCTTGTCTGTTGATTGACTAATCATTTCACCACTAAACAATACTTGTATGATTTGTTGTGTGATTTCTAGTAAATGGGCAACAACATGCAAAAAACACTGGAATGGTCCTTTAAACCTGACTGGGCTTGTTGATGCTGCCTCGTAGACATGAGCGTAATGTCAAATACTAACTGTACTGATGTCACGGTGAACCTGCAGTTTTAACATCACACAGTGACGAACTGCTGCCACCTCCTGATTACAGCTTTAATTTCACAGCACCCTTAAACTGAAGCCGTGCAGTGACGAGCTGCACTGTATCATCTGTCTTCACTCGCAGACTTTTCTTTGCACCGTTTCTATTTTTTATTTTTGGACAATTAGACGCTGGCTTGTTTTCCACTGTTGTTAGAACTCATAGAAGTGGTTGTTGTGCGGCCTCATACTGTACGTCATCACTTGTCAATGTGCAGAGCGATGTCAGCAACGTGCACTGTGTCATAGAAACTTCTTTTAAAACAAATCAATAAAAGTTGCACTGTTTACACTTGGAAATTTCATTAAGAACTTCAGGCTTCAGTGTCGTGTTTCTCCACTTGGCCTCACATTATTTACAGCAACACCGTCGAGAGCTGTGTGATTCCAATAGTTAGTGACAACATCCTCTATATCAGTGGTTCCCCACCTTTTTCTTAAGGGACCCTTTTACCATATATATATACTGTATATACACTGACGACCCCCGCCGCCCCCCACCCTCATAAAAAGGGGGAAAAGCAGCCTACTTCTTTTTAAATATTGTAATGTATATTTCATTATATTCATTGCATAAAAAACATCACAGAAGAATGAACTAAGATTAAGAGTGAATGTTATACCTGCAGGACATTTGTGTAAAACTAGCTATTTGTATGAAGTTCTGAATAAACTATTTCCTGTTGCAAAGTATCAGACAAATGTTCCTTATATTTTCTTTTCATCATACATACGTTTTTATAGTCTAAGTTGCCTGACTTTATAATAAAGAAACTAATAAACGAGACCAGGAGTCAGAAAACTGGCCCAGTGGTTTAAGTGAGACCATGCAGAGAAAAAGTCTGACATTTTTGGGAAATAGTTATTCGCTTTCTTGAGAGTTAGAGGAGAAGATGGATGCCACTTAGCAGACAGTTAGCTTAGCTTAGCATAAAGACTGGAAACAAGGGGAAACTGCTAGCCTGCCTCGGAGCAAAGAAAACAAAATCTGCCTGCCAGCACCTCTGAAGATCACTAATTAAACAAGATATGACGTGTTCATTAGTGAGGTCAGAGGTGCTTCCCTTCCCTTTGAGAGGCGCTGATCTTCTCATCTAATCAAGTTAACTCACCGCCAGAGGACGAGTTATTGAACTACTGCTTTCATATTGAAATAACACGTTCTTCCTCTTACAAATGACGAGTTAATTAGCAACAAAATGCACCATTCTGTCATACTTTGACATGTAGCTAATGTTAGCGACCTTAAAATGTAGCTATGTTGCTGTGTTGACATAGCTGAGTCAGTTTGCTGACTTTGAACCTTCTTTAGTTGTGTTTAGTTGTGTTAGTTATATTATATTTTAACATTTACCTTTGTCCTGTAACTGTAACTGAACTGACGCTTGCTTTAAAAGAGTACTCCACCAGTTTAGCATTGTACTCCTCTAACAGTCGGACAATGAAAACTGATGCAACAGAGCTACAGATTATTTTATTCCACGCATTCTTCCTCCTTGTCAAAACATGGCACCTACATTACCCACAATGCAAGTCGACCACTGACAGTTTGTTTCAGAGATTCAGCACCAGTTATGTTGACTAAAACGTTAAACCTATAATGTTGCACTTTGATAATAGTTCAACTTTGGGTACAAACACCAAATGTGTTTGAAATAAGATTGGTACTAACGGATTCTTCAGGTTGGAAAACGTTTTATAATTGACCTTTAATGTGATGCAGAAGACTGTTGGTTGTTGTAGGAGACATCTTTATGTAGGAGCTTAGTGATACAAGCAACAGCAAAAACAGGGATTTCACATTTTCCACATAATAAAAATGTATAAGGAGGCAATTGTACTTTTTGCAAAAGGCAATCTGATTAAAGAAATATCAACAGAACTTTAATTTACATAAGTTTGTTTGGCCCCAATAAGAAATATGGGCAACTGACATCAATTCTGCAAATCTGCGAAATTCACAAAATTTGACTTTACGTGGATGTTGGGAAAAACAAGCTTTACTGACCCTAAAAAACTGTATTCATGCCGTAGTACCTAGCACCATGTCAGCCTCTGGAGGCAGGACTGTTTCTTTTTTTTGTTAAATGACAACGGAAGCAGACAGGATTCATTTTCTTCTTGACTCCATGATGAAAGAAATGTCCCCTCAGTACTCAACTGCAAACTGAATGTCACAACTTGCGTCTTGTTAGGAGAAACGCTGCTGATGCAAATGCAGAAACAGCCATGTGTAGTGATGGAGAAGCAGCTCGGGTACAGGTCTGAAAACTGACGTCTCACGACTCCCAAAAGTCTGGAGACGTTCATCTCGCTCAAACAGACGATTCGTCGGCCTTCATGTTGCTCCGATGAGCTGTTTTTGACAAACTGGTGAAGTGACGAGGTTCATGGCTGCCGTTCGCGAACGGAGGGCACATTCAGTGGGCTCGGGACCGGCCGCAGGCCGTTTCAGAGCAAAGTCCGAGCTACGTATCGAAGGAGCCCTCCGTGTCGGAAAAAGATAATGTCCATCTCAGTGTCAAACAGCGCGGTGACGAAGAAGGACTTTCCTTGACTAGTCTGCAAGAGAACACAGAAACACCACCGTTCATTAACATGCAAGCGCACTGGATTGATTTTACAGTAATAAAATCTTACATACTGTTGTGATATTAACTATGAAATAACCAAATCCAAGCTTAGTTATAAAAGACCAAACGTGGTGACGGGCAATAATATGTCAAGGCTGTGGCCTAAACATAGTTTCTCCACAAAGAACAACATCAATCCATTTCATTTCACCGTCATAGTCCTCTCAGTATGATTCTGATGGACAAACATTCAAAACAAAACGAGCAAAGTTTCTGACAGTTTGAATCTCAGCTGTGTGCGACAGTTATCACAGCTCAGGGTCGACTTCCTGTTTCCTACCTGGACAGCGAGCTGCTGCCTCGGACTCAGGCTGTCTGGTGGGGTGATGGTGAACCTCTCCTTCCCGCTGAGCTCCAGAGAGTCTGCGTTCTGGCCGGGCAGGAACTGGAGCGGCATGATGCCCATTCCCACCAGCTGGTTCTTGTGCAGCTTCTCAAAGCTCTCAGCGATGACCGCACGGACCCCCTGTGGACCGCAGAGGAGCAGGCGAGAGGCAGAAACCACAAGCCAGGCCTGTTAATCATTGCTGTGCTGCAGTTTAAAGTGTAATTTGGAAATGCTATATACTCTGCACTTAGTAAAAAAGTAATCATATTCCCATATTCTCTGATGACTTTATGAAAAAAGAGGTCAAGTTGACTGGCAGATTAGTTAATACTCCCTTGTAAGATTTAAAGGACATCGTAATCATTTTGTTTAAGAAGTCGGGGTCTTGTGGAGCGTGTATGATGCAGTTTACCAGCAAGTATGGTCCTTTGGCTACCCAGTCCCTGGAGTTTCCAGAGCCGTAGTCTTTGCCTGCCAGGATGATGAGGGGAATGCCGTCTCTCTGATAGCGTTCAGCTGCCTCGAAGACGTCCAGCTGAGGACATATTAGGACATGTTATTAGCAGCAGGTCTGGTCTGAACCTGCAGAAGCTGATGAACAGGCAGCTTGCGCTACAAACTACTACACAGATAAACCTACTGCCGGTCTGGTTACTGCTCTTAATAACACTCACTGTCTGGCCTGAAGGAATGTGCGAAGTCTTAGGGCCTGGTTTGCCGATGAATCGATTTTGGAGCTTGATGCTGGCGAACGTGCCTCTGGTCATCACTGCGTCGTTCCCTCTGCGAGCGCCGTACGAGTTAAACTCCCGCGGTGTCAGGCTGAGGGACACAGCGTGAGACGTCAACACATTTCAGCAGACTGTACATTCCTCCATAACTTCAGTTTTCATCTTCAATACCTTTCCTCACAATTTTGACTAAATTCATTCGTTATCGTTGTTTGTACATGGATCTCTGCAGAAAAACTGTTTGCTCATATTCTGAGGCAGAATTTGGATTGGCATTATCTTTGCCAACCTTTCCACAAATGTTTAAATAAATAATAATCTTTATTATTCCAACTAGTAGGACCTGCTGTAGCTTGATAACAGCCTAAATAAGTGAAATAAAATAAGTAAGTAGTGAAGTTAGTAAATCTGGACTTCCTGCTGTCTGACAGGAAACTGACCGTTTGCTCAGCAGGTACTTGGCGGCGGCGCTGACTCTGGCGATGCTGCCGGCGGGGGAGATGTGGTCCGTGGTCACTTTGTTGCCGAGGAACAGCAACACGTGAGCGTTCTCTATCGATTGCGGAGGGGGCACCTCTTTACTCTGAGACGGGAGACAAGCAGAGGCAGAGCAGGCACTTATTGTGTTTTTAGTTTTGTACTTACTTCAATATGTGAAATCACAGCAAAATAACGATTACCACACGAAGGAGGGAAGACTTACCAGCTTGCTGAAGAAAGACGGGGAGCGGATATATGTGGACTTGTGATCCCAGGGGAAAACCACCGAATCTGGACATTCAATGTTGTTCCAAAATGTGTTTCCTTGCTGGAGAGAGAGCACAATGGGAGACAACATTTCTATAATCGTCACTTCACTGAAGAGAAACAGACATATACATGAACGAAGGAAAGGCTGTGCCCTCACATCCATCCTTCCCCTGAGATCCTTAAAAATAGAAGAGATGACTGTGTCCTCTTCGGTCTGTTGGACCTCCTCCCTGGACGGCCAGATGTCGCAGAGGTACACCTCCTTCCCCTCTGAAGTCACACCTGCACCAACATCAGGACGCTCAACGTTAGCGCCACGAAAAGAGCATCAATAAGAAAACACAGTCAGAATCACTAAATGTTGTAATCAGCCAAATCCCTGAATCCCTGAATGAAGCTCAGGTTTCAGAGGAGCTCCTGACGTGTGCCTTCCTCACCCAGAGGCTCTTTCTCAAAGTCGATTCCCACAGTGCCCGCAAGAGCGTAAGCCACCACCAGGGGAGGGGAGGCCAGGTAGTTGGCACGCACGCAGTCACACAGGCGGCCTTCAAAGTGCCGGTTGCCAGATAACACACCGCAGGCCACCACGTCCCCCTGAAACACAGCGGGTCGTCGAGATCTGATTGTTGGGACACGAGGAGGTTGTACAGAAACAGTTTGATCTGGTTTTATGGAGATCTCACCTGTTTGATTGCATCCACGACAGCTTCTGGTAACGGAGCCGTGTTCCCGACACAGGTGGCACAGCCGTAACCGATCACCTCAAACCTGTGGTGTGAAGGAAGTCAATCATCTGGATTCTCTGGTGTCACCACTTTCACAAACCATCACTAATTATGACACAGGATGATTAATACATGTTCATCCACCTTTAACCTGTCACAGGTTAGTCCTTGATCGCTGTCATTCAAATAAAACACAAAGGTCTGAATTTGCAGCTCCGTACACGTTATTACCACAAAGAACTTTCTTCTCATGAAAGTATTTCTGAGATTTAGCAGCCGGCTGCAGCAGCTCTTCATCAGCTCAAACTTACTTTACTACGAGGAGATTTGTATATCAATAACTTGACACAGGTGGCATCACATAAACTAGTTTGATATCCGGTATAACACAATCCAGAGGAACAGAGAGAGCTACAAGCACCTACTGTAGACAGCCCCGCTGCCAGTTTATTAGGTACACCTCGAAAACTAACAGTCTACAACCGTCCTGCTGTGAATCAACAAGGTTATAATGTTCACATCTTTAGAGAGAAGTTGATTCAACTTTATGGTCAGTTTGGAGGCTGCAGCTTGTGATGCTGTTGAACTGTATTGCATTGTACTGTGTTTCTGTTGTTTAACCTGCCCTCGTTGATGTATACTGTCAGTATAACACAGTACAATTCAGCAGCAACACTAACGACGTCCTCCATATGATCATGTTAACTCCTTCAAAACCAAAGGTGAGCAATGTTAGAGCTACAGTGAGCTGCTTTAGTCAAGCGTGCGTGTGTGTGTGTGTGTGTGTGTGTTGTCACTGTGCACACATGCTTACCCCAGCTGGCTAAAGTAAGGCAGGACTCCACTGGTATTGAGGTAGTGAGTGACCATGCCACTTCCAGGAGCCAGACTGGTCCGAATATAAGGCTTGACAACAAGCCCCGCCTCCACAGCCTTTTTGGCCAGCAGACCTGTCAATCAGAGAAACAGCTGTGTTATGCAAAGTGCCTGTAGTAAGAAAACACACAGAGAAGTGAGTTTAAAATGTGGAACAACACAATGACGATGACGATCAATGTAGAACTGAACAACAGCCGATACGCTGACTCATCTGCAGATTACATTAGGAGATCTGATTCACCTGCAGTCAGCATGACAGACGGGTTGCAGTTGTTGGTGCAGCTGATGACGGCAGCGATGACCACCGAGCCGTGCGCCAGCTGATACTCCTGACCGCAGTGCAGGAAAGGAACCCGGATGTCCTGCTTCTCCTTCAAGATGTGGAAGCCTTTGAAGCCAACCTGCAGGGAAACCAAGGACAACAGCTATCAGCTGACAAACAGATGTCAACAATGTGTCTCCAGAACAACCCTGAACCTCAGCCCACATATCTGACTGAGCCACACTAAAGAAGTAGATACTAATTAGAAAGTTTCATTGTGTGTTTTTGTATGTTACCTTCTCATCAAGACAACTCTGGAAGTCTTCTTTCATGCTGCTGACTGCCACTCTGTCCTGAGGCCTCTTCGGTCCGCTCACACAGGGCACCATGGAGCTCAGGTTGATCTCAATCACCTGCACAAAGATGAACGGTTTTATTTTCGCTTTATTGTTTATTAACATCTATTTCTCTACTGCTGCACCCTCAATGTCACGAGGCACCTCCTACCATGATTACACAGAAGAGTTTAATGTAAAACACATACAGGGTGTTGATCCTCACCTCTTCTCTTCTTAATCAAGCAAAACAGAAAATGTTCAAAAAAACTGAACTTTATATCTTAAATATATATATATATATATATATATAGTCAGGCACTGCAGCTTTGGCCTGGGAATCACGGCAAGGTTTGACACATTACCTCAGAATATTGGGGGTCTTCTGAGGGGTCTTCATAGCTTCGGAAAAGTTTTACAGCCTTCATGTAAGACTCCAGCAATTCAAGTTTTTCCTGGGTAAAATCTAGAATGAAAATGCTGACACATTAGTTAACAACCCAAACAATGCTATGACAGAATCTGCTGACGTCTACCAGAGTACTTCTGAACACGGACACACAGCAGTAAACAGGATAAACTACTGTACCACTACTCGGCTGACTCACTTGTCTTTTTAAAGTGCTTGAGTGTGACTTGGTCGACGGGGAAGAAGCTGACAGTAGCGTTGTACTCCGGGCACATGTTGGCGATGGTGGTTCGGTCAGGAGCTGATAGCTGGGAGACACCAGGCCCAAAAAACTCTACAAACCTCCCAGCGATCCCAGCTTGTCGCAAGTGCTGGAAAATCAAGTTATACAGTTATAGATGATACAGCTTCAGTTTTGACTCTTGCTGTGATTCATTCATCCTTGGTAAGTTTCTTTTTGATGATAAACTTCACAACCATAGAAATGATTCAGTGTATTCGGAGAAAAGAGTGTTTCCTCCACTAGCGAGGCGTCCATTTTGTGTGTCTCACTGAAACATGTGTGAGGACATGAAGTCCTACTAACACGTGAAGGAGAGCAGTGCTACCTTTGTGATGCCGAGGACGATGTCTATGGAGGTGGTCAGAGGGTTGATGGAGCCCACCAGTTTACAGCCCACCACCTGAGGAAGGGTCAGAGACACTGGCTGGCCCAGCATCACGGCTTCTGACTCGATTCCCCCAACACCTGGTGGAGGAAAGTGCCATAGACAAAAGAAATTGAAGTCTTGAAGACATTTTTTAAGAACAAAGATTGCATTGTAGTGAATCAACATAACTTTCATTGCAACTACTTCACCTCCTCTCCTCAGCCCATCAAACATGTTTGTGAATTACAGTTCTTGAGGAACTTGAGTCTTGTTGACTACAACAAATACATCAACAACTGGTAAGATTAATTAAAGTTTAAAAAGGGTTTACCCCAGCCCAGGATGCCCAGGCCATTGATCATGGTGGTGTGTGAATCGGTTCCCACCACACTGTCAGGGTAGATGAAATCGTCGCTGATCTGGATCACTCTGGACAGGTACTCCAGGTTCACCTGGTGGACTGCGCCAACGTCCGGAGGAACCACGTTCACATTCTTAAATGCTTTTGAACACCACTGTTTGGTTGACAGAACAACAGTTAGAGACAGATGTAACTGTGTGTCTCACTCAAAGTACAAACACTGTTCTGATCTCTAAAGTGGAGAACACACACACCAAGTTCTTTTCATCGGAAGCTGCAGAACATTTCCATGAACCACGATGCAGACACCTTTCATTTGATTAATAAAACTACAAACCAGTTCCGTCTGTTATAAAAAGTGTAAAAAATACAGACATTACAAAATACATTCTGCGTAAAGTATTACTTTTGATATGAAGACTGCATTAAATACTGTATCAAAAATTCCACTTTTTGCGGACAACATAAAGGAATAGTTTGACACTTATTCTCTTTCTTGTCGAGAGTTACATCATAAGATTGATACCACTCTCCTGTCTGTATGGATAACACGAAGCCATAGCCTGCAGCCTGCTAACTTTGCTAAGCATTATTTCTTGGTCAGGACCAGTTGCCAGGCAACCAGCCCCATAAACTCCATAAAATGGTGATTTGTGGTTTTTATTTTTTTGGTTTTTAAACAAACGAGACACAACGTATTAATTAGCTGGATTTAGTTACCTTTGGATAGAACCAGGCTAACAATTTCCCTATTTCCAGTCTTTATGCTAAGCTAGGTTAGCTGACTGCTGGTGGTAGCTTTGTATTTCACGTAATGACATGAGAACAGTATCAATCTTCTTGTCTAATTCTCAACAAGGAAGCAAATAAGCATATTTTTCATTTCTCTCCCTTTGATTGTCTGAGACGACGTAATAAAAACACATTTACCTTAAAGAACTGAAGCCTCTCTTTGTTTCTGATCAGTTCCATTTCCTGGTTCTTCAGAGCTGTTTCAGTTCTACAGAAAAAAGAACAAGTTAACAGTGAACATGCTTAATGGGAACCCTGTCAGTGAGCAGGCAGCTCATATGAGCTGACATATTATCACTAAGGGGCTGAAACAAAGCAGTGACGTGTGTCATTGATTCATCACATTCTAATGAGAGTTTGGAGATATTACATGTTATTTCAGCTAATAATTGAATCATTTGGTCAGCAATACTGTGTGTTACAAACTACTGTTTCACTGCTGTGTGGAGTCGCACATCAACTCACTCAGACACAGGCTGCAGGTGGAAGGGGCAGAGGAGGGGTGTATTCTCGATCTGCTGGACAGAGGCTGGAGGTCGACCCGAGGAGGCTGGAGGGTCACTGCAGACAGCTTTGCTACAGGAGCCCCGCTGGCCCCCACACTGCGAGCCTCCTCTGGACAGAGGCCTGGAGGGGGTGGGACGGGAAGGACCCTGGCTCTGGTTTGGGCCATCCCCTCCACCTGGGTTTGGAGCATTCTGTATGGCACTGTGGATTAAAAAAGAAATGTAAGAAATATTACATTACACTTCCACTAATTCAGCTTTCTATGAAATAATAAAAAGATCCATGTGTGCCTCTTTTAGCTTGATGTTCTCACTTTAGCTCACTGTCACTGTTGATATATAAATGCAAATTATAAATGCACACCATTTGCTATAATCAATCTGTAATGAGTGGTCTACGATGAGGTCTGTGGGGCATTTAGGGTTGATCAGGCCGGGGTCCACGCCATGTTTGGCCACAGCGTCCCTCATGGCTGCCAGGTCCACCATGGCAGGAATACCGCTGTCAAAGGAAACCAGGAGAAGCAAAAGAATGAAACCCAACCTTCCTTCAGGGATTTATAGGAATATTCTACTTGTATAACTCTAAAGTTAATTTTAATTTGATCATAGCATAAAATATGAATAACTTGTTTATATCAGGGAATACAAAGAAAGATCATGATGAGACAAGATCCAATAACTCCTTGTGAATCAGCTGAAACTCACGTGAAGTCCTGGAGAAGGACCCGCGCTGGAGAGAACGGCACCTCAGCTTTATTCTGCTGCTGCTGCCAATCCAGAATGTTCTGGACGTCTTCCTCTTTTGTGTAAAAGCCATCGCAGTTACGGATCGCTGCCTCCAGTAAGACACGGATGGACAGAGGCAGCTTGTCTACACAGAGCAAACAAAACAGGTGGTTTCATTTCCCACAGTCAACAATGTGTAACTGTTTAATAACCGTTCACTGTCCTTGTATGTGCACTGAGAACTTATTAAGTTGAATGCAGACTCTCAAAGGTTAATTCAAGAATAACTTTCATCTACAGGTATATTTACACACGTTCTTTAATACCTTTCACATGCATGCATGTTTACACTGTTGTCTTGGTAAACACACCCTTGTTATGTGACCTGTATAGCACAATAGGCTGATGGATTTCTACGGTACAATGTCCAACTACTTCTACATGCAGATCAGAGTAAAATGCTACCTGCAAAAGAAGCACATATGTGTTTAAAATCTCTGTGTTTTTTCTTTTAGTCAGAGGGCCTGAACTCACCGTATCTTGGATCATTTAGTTTCTGTGGATCGAAGAACTTGATCCTGCCATCTTTCAGCGTGTCGATTAGATGGCTATATGGATGCTCTGCAGAGGGAAAACAAGCATTTATCAATACAACCATAATTCCAGCCTGCGTGTTGCAAGCCCAGGAAAAGTCCCGATGTGATCAAAATGTGTTGTTTTTTGCCTCGGCATGTCTGTCATGTCTGCAGGATGGCCAGGTTTACTCTGTGAGACTTAAACATTAAGCTTAGTCAACTACCTTACTAACAACATATACCCCGTGGGGATCTCCTCAAAACAAGGCAGTTCAGGACAAGACTGAAGAAATCTCTTTAAAAAAAACTGTCAGGAGCCGCATAGTGCATCCATATGATTGGCTTATTACACACCATGTTGTTTAACTTAGACTGTACTGTAAATAAGCTTCTTGGATAATGTAATGGTGAAATGACTGACAGTGTATTTTGGAACAGAACATAAAAGCAGAGAAAAGAGAAATGAAAAACATCTTTCTGGTCTCATTTCTTCCTTTGTGGCCTTTACCGATAATAAAGTGAACTCATGTAGGATGCGGTTACCTCAAACAAAAAGGCTTTAAAACAAAGATTGCTGCAGCCCTGCAAAACATTTCTGGCTGTAAAACGTGTTTGGTTATGAGACTTATGTATCAGATACTTCATGACAGTAGACAGACAGTAGATTTGGACCAAAGGACAAAGTTAACTCAATCAACCTAGAAATGCTCCTTTAAAACCTGGTGTAAAAAAACTAAGCTAAGTAAGTGCTGAGCTCCTCTAGACAGAGTCATCTTTTCTTAGTCTTGGCACAGCTCTACTCAGAGGTCTAACAACAGGACATCATATCGTAACTGTGGCTCTCGGGTTACTAGTTTTATTCCTAACCCTTTGAAAGCAACAATTTTGTGATCATTATGAAACTGAAACTGCATTGAAGACACTAAATGTATTTTATATATATATATATATATATATACATAGTCTTTTTTAATGCCTGCACTGTAGTTCTGGTTTCCCACATCCTAAATATGTATTTACTCACTTACTTACTACTTTGGCTGAAAGTCAAAGGCCCTCACAGAACTGGTTTAGTCTAAATCCTACAAATCTGATAACAAAGCAATGTGAATGACACACTGGGGTTTTCATATCTTCTTCATCTGCAGTATTTCCTCTAAACACGTTCACTAGTGGTGGGGCACTGCTGCTGAAGAAGAAGGCAAATAAACAAAATGTGTAATTTAGCTCAGTTTACCTAAACAGACATGAACCAGTTTTGAAACAAAGCTTTTATCACAGTCAAACACCGACATGAGAACAGTGTTTGTGCTCCAGACTCCACTGCAACATATTTAGTAGTGAAATGTGTGTAAGGGGATCAGATTAAAAACGTATGTTAGATTCATATGGCAGAATAATTTGAACATCCAAAGCAAAAATGTTTGTGCCCTCAACCTTGTCAAGTGATACAGTAACATCACATTTAACATTTGGCCTCTTTTGGTCAGATAATTCACAAGCTTGCAGATCACTCCCCCTAGCTTCCGTCAGCTAGGGTGCTGTGCTCACCTCTTTTAAATATAACTGTATGCAAAAACTAAAAGCCAGAACCGAATGCAAAACAGGCAGGATGGGAAACATGTAGTACCACATATACTATTTGAAACAGTACACAAGAAAAGCACTGGCTGATCACTGGTGAGATCTCTGGAGATGAATCCTTATGGGGTTTTCACTGATGACACAGGCTTGAAAATCCCCTATTAATGTTAGACAGCTTTAAATATTAAATAACTGACTCAATGCTACACTATCAGAAAATGTCATTGTCACGGTGGCCTATAATCCCACTTTCAACAGATCCATTAGGTGTTGAAAGAAAAAGCAACCCTTGTCTTGTTGTACATTTGAATTTATTCAACCGTAAAATCACATATTGCAAAGACGCGCTGACGATATTATAAGTGGTGATGATCATACTGTCTGCCAACATCCTCATACATCACCCCTGTCCCGGTGACAGGGTACGGAAGACATCTACAAAGCTAGCTAAGGTTCACGTAGCTAACACTGGTCCTTATCGTCAAGCGCACTCTCGCTAACTAACTACTTATCGTGCTACTGGCTGAACGTCTTGAGGAGATAAGAAAAAGCGAGGAAATTAGCACACTGTTTAGGCTTAGCTGGAGAGTAACGTTACGCTAAAGCTGTGACATTTGGAGAAGAGCAAAGACACCTCTAGCTTGCAGCATTAGCTGATTTAACTTAGCGGCTCTTCCTTAGTTGTAAAGCAAACATTGCCAAGCTAGCTAGTGTTAGCTTTTATGTCTCCAGCAGTTTGCGCCGGTACCTTTTATGTAATGTTAACTAAAAGCAAACGGCAGCCATTTTCAGGGGAAGGGTGTCTTTTTAATCGAGTCCTGTCTTTACGGGTAAAAGGCTGATCGGATGACGGCTTGCTAGCTAAGGTTAGCAGAAGACACCTCTTTACCTTTGACTGGGGAAGTGAGCGCCATGATGACTTCTGAAATCAACACGACCCGTTCTCACGACTGAACTGGCAACACCGAGACGACCAATCAGAACACAGAGCTCTACAGCCACGCCCACTCTCCATTCCTGACGAAATCAAAATAAAAACACTTTTAAACAGCACATCATACAGCTGTCATGAGCACATACAAACAGCTGCACAGCCTTCTTCTTTTTCAACATATCTAACTTTGGTGCCATATACAAAACAAAAGTGTCCAAAGTTAGATTTGGAGTCAGTCTATTTGTACCAATAAAACTGAACGCATCCTTCACGTTAGTTCACACTTTAAACCTTATGTTCAACAAGAGAGAAAATTAGTCAATTGGGTTTATAGCCTCCAGCAAAATAAATAAGATAAACAAGAAAGAACATTTCAAAAATAAATGATGATTGTGACATACTTATGAAATAAAAATAAAATAATGGGGTGATGTTGGTCCCTCAACAAAACAAGCCATACTGTCAATTATAGGAATTCATATTCAAAATGTCAGCCATAGTTTGTAAACACATGAATTCAGCCGTGAACATGACAGTACATGTTCCTGACTCTGACTTTAAATGTCCCACGTGACAGTACAGCTATGACTCTTTTATGTGCCCGCGCTGCCTTCAGGGCACCTCCGACTTCCACCTGACTGAAAGTCGTTACTACGATTTGTTCCGCATTCAAACGCATTTGGTCAGAGATAAAAACTGTAGTGTGCCCATCAAAATTGTAGTTCATGTAACTTATGGAGCAAAAGTTACAATCCAGATATCAGTGGTGGACTGTAACTAAGTACATTTACTCAAGTACTGTACATCAATACACTTTTGAGGCAGTAATCCTACTCTACTTGAGTACGTCCACTTTATGCTACTTGATCCTTTTACTCCACGACAATTCATAGGGATATATTGTACTTGTTACTCAACTACATTTATTTGACTGATGTCAGTAGCAGAACTGTTACTTTGCAGATTAAGATTTAACAGAAAAATCTATGATGAGTTTCTAAAATATGATGCACGGTTATAGAATAAACTATCCAACCGTGTACATACATTTGTTAAGATTAATGTTTAATGCTTTTACTTAAGTAAGTGATCTGAGCACTTCTTAGTCCACTGTTCCAGATATCAACCCACGTTCATCACAATTCCTATGTTTGCGTCGGGGCCCTGAATGCATCATCATCAAATTAGCTTAACAAACCTCTTGTTAGCTAAATAAACACAACCGTTGCAGGGGTTCGCTGGAAGAGGACAGAACTAGTTCCACACCACAGTTTTATCTAGGAAGCGTTTGTGATAACAGCAACGTTACGCTGCAACGTTAGTAACGTTAGCTGATGACCTTTCACCTTTGACAATGTTTGTTCGGAGCTGTAATGGACGGAAGACATGACCCGTATGAGTTCAACAAAGCAGCTCGGTTTCGCAGCAGTGACCGTGGAGGCGGAAGGTGAACACGAGCTACATGACCTCCGAACAGGTACGTTTAATCGGCGTGTTTACGTTAAATCTCTGGTGTGTGTGTCGGTTTTTCTTTTACACAGTATCACTCGTGTTGTTGGCTAGGTAGCTAGCACACTGTGACATTGCACGTGCTTCCCCTTTCCTTCCCCAGTCAGTGTGGGGGTAAACGTGAAGCTCTCACGGGGCGGTGTAATGAAACGGTGGCTGGCTGCTAACGTGCAGGTAAAGGTGTGGAGAAACACAGCAGGTTTTTGTCTTGTTGTTGATCAAACTGGCCTTCGCTGCTTTGAACAGCAGCTGCGCCGAAGTTGTCCCGCCTTGTAACGTTACTGTACACTTCATTAGCATGCTAACGTTAGCCTATAAATTCGATAGTAAATCTGTAATGTAGCATGTGTGTAGGAGCGTCAGTGGGAGACTCGTTCCTCCCAAATGTTCCACAGAGCGCCGCAGGAAATCATTCCTGCCTGTGGCCATCAGACTGTTCAGCTCCTCCTCTGAGGGTCAGACTGGAAATCTGGACCTGCTCCTACACAGACTACCTCATTATTATTTATTCTTTAGGTGTCAGTACAATCCATATATAGTCATACACATTGCTCTTGTATATATAGTTTTTTCTTTTATTTTCACTTAAATATTGTAAATGTGCATATTTTTATTTTCTATGTATTATTTTTATATTTTGTACATACTTTTATTTCTAAATTTATGCTACTTTCTACTCTTGAGTGGGAGCACCGGTGCTGTATAATTTCCCCCCAGGGATCAATAAAGTATTTCTGATTCCGGTTAATACAGCCAGCGGCACAAGCGTCTGCATTCTTCTGTGTGTCTGGTGTGTTTAGCTGATAACAGAGAGACCCTAACCCCTCCCCTCTCAGCTGTGACGAGTCTGTCAGGTCTGTCCGGATGGGACTTGTACCTGTTTAAACTGTTCTTACAAAAGCTGTGTAATAACTCCCCGTTTCTAACGCAGCATTCCTGTTGCAGAGGTTTATGGAATGCTTTTATGAACTGAGAATTCAGACAGTGCCACATCGGTGTTCTCAGGTGTTGACGAGTTCCTGATTTAAAATACCCTCTTTTATGCTTTTGTATAATACGTGAACACGACAAGGTCACACTGTCTTAACCCTGCAAATCAGTTCAGGATTGCAAAGAGGAGGCGAGAGAAATGATCCTGTACTGATTCACAAAACTCAGGTTCAATATGTAACAGTGTTGAAACTTATTGAGGACTCTTCGCAAGTCTGCATATGATAAGAAAAAAAAAGTAACATAAATAATGAAACAACAACAATATGGTGACAAAAACAGGAGCTCATCCCAGATCCAGGTCCGTTGTTTGACTCAGCATAGCACTGAAACAACTAGTTGATTCATTGTTTTTTAATAATAATGTCATTTTTCCAGAAAATATGGCCAAAAACTCTTTCAGCTTTCCAGCTTTCCAAATGCGAATATTTGCTGCATTTCTGTGTTTTTATGTCACCGTTTATTTAATATCTTTGAGAGTCTTGTATTGATACACTACGATGCGGCCCTGTAGTTTTATTATTATTGTTATTATTATTATTATTATATAGTTGATATGTAGGTTTTTGTGTGTTATCTGGTGTTGTAATGCCTCTCAACAGTCATCCTGGGACCAGACAGTCCACATTCTGAATGAATGAATGAATATTTGGGTGAACACAGCAGGTTCTTACATCTGATCTCAGAGCTTTTCTAAAGCTGAATGTTGTTGGTTACAGGTGTGATGGCAGCTGGAGGGCTGATGACCGCAGATACGTGGCTTTAGGGGTGCAGCGCTGCCCTAGCCGGCACCATGCAGCAGAAAGGTGCGATCCAAATCATCGAATGGGAGGACCTGGACAAGAGGAAGTTCTACTCCCTGGGCGTGTTCATGACCCTGACCACCAGGGCCACCGTCTACCCGGCCAGCCTCATCCGCACTCGGCTCCAGGTGCAGAAGGGGAAGGCCCTCTACTCCGGCACCTTGGATGCTTTCTGCAAGATCCTGCGAGCGGAGGGTGTGCAAGGCCTCTACCGTGGCTTTATGGTCAATACGTTCACCCTGGTCTCAGGACAGGCTTATATCACCACATATGAACTGGTGCGCAAGTATGTGTCCCAGTACTCGCCCAGCAACACGGTGAAGTCGGTGGTGGCAGGAGGGGCGGCATCCCTGGTGGCCCAGACCATCACTGTGCCCATAGACGTGGTGTCTCAGCACCTGATGATGCAAGGACAGGGGGAACACCTGACTCGCTTCAAGCCCAAACCCAAAATGATGCTCGCAGCAACTAAGCGCAGACCTACGTTTGGGCAAACCCGTGACATTACGGTGCAGATATTTGCAGCTGACGGCTTCAGGGGGTTTTACAGGGGCTACGTGGCATCGCTGCTCACGTATATCCCAAACAGTGCACTCTGGTGGCCTTTTTATCATTTTTATGCAGGTAAGTCAACACCCTGGTAGTTAATAGACTAAAATCTTGTTCCACACTTTAATTGGCCTAACAGAAAACTGCACCACATGTAATGTAACGTAATGTCAAATTCAAGAGGTCAGTGACTTGAATGCCTGTGAGAGTTTTTCTACTATAATTCAAGTTACAGCTTTTGGAGACATGATCACTTAAATTTGTAGTGCTCTTAAATTGAATATATTAGTCTTACGCTGCTTTTATATCCTTTGTGTTCCCAGAGCAGCTGTCCTTGTTGGCACCAAGCGAGTGCCCCCATCTGATTCTGCAGGCTTTGGCAGGACCAATGGCAGCAGCAACCGCCTCCACCATCACCAACCCCATGGATGTTGTTCGAGCAAGAGTGCAGGTAAGCACTGAAAGCTGCGCAGTTCATAAAAGCTGAGATTTCATTTGTGTTTACATTTAAGGCAGTGAGGAGGTATGAGAGTGTGATTAGGGTTTTATTCTATATATTATTTATTTTTTATTCTTGGAATGATGGAAAAGACTTTATTACTTTGCTCTGCAGTGGACAGCATGACTTTGTGATTTAAAAAGACCACTTTGATCCACTTTATAGGCCGAATCAACAGTTACAGTGAAGTGATGACTGAGCAGTGATATAACAGTAATATAACAGTGATAAAAGGACAATATAGTGGATCACACATACATGTTTGATATGAAGTGATGAGAAAGTCCAGCGGGAGCATTCTTATTTTCAGCATTCACACTACTTCTACCCACTACAATACTAGAATTATGTAAAAGGCAGCACTTGGTTGGTGTAGAGATCATCAGTTTGTTTGTAAATCTACAGAACCATTAAATAAATGTCACCTTTCTCCAGAGTTTCAGTGTTGAGTTGGCAACTCTCAACACAATGCAGCTGCAGTCAGCTCCTTTTCTCTGCAGCTACACTTGCTGTAGTTCCTGACATTACTCAACAGTTTCTCAACTGTGTGTGTGTGTGTGTGTGTGTGTGTGTGTGTGTGTGTGTGTGTGTGTGTGTGTGTGTGTGTGTGTGTGTGTGTGTGTGTGTGTGTGTGTGTGTGTGTGTGTGTGTGTGTGTGTGTGTGTGTGTGTGTGTGTGTGTGTGTGTGTGTGACATGTTTTCTAGACTCTTCTGGTTTTATTTGTTTCTCTTTCTTGACACATCACTCTTGCCTCTACGCCCTGGAGACAAACTATACACCACGAGGTCCATTCAGTAGCATTTGTGAAGCTTTTGACTGTGTAATGGAGTTGCCTGGTTGTTAATGAACTGTAGATGTCCACTTTGGCTAAACGTGTTCTAGAGGTTGTGATCGTATCACACAATCTCCTGCAGAAAAATAACATGTAAAATGTTTGGTGAGATTTTATTTCTAAGGTCCAAATTGAACCTTCAGTCTCACCATAACATTCATTTGCAGATAACAAGAGATGCTTTAACCGTCTCTTGTTCGTTAAAGGTGGAGGGACGATCGTCTGTTATCGAGACGTTCAAGCAGCTGCTGGCAGAGGAGGGCGTCTGGGGGATGACCAAGGGGCTGTCGGCCCGCATCATCTCCTCCACGCCCACGTCGGTGCTCATCGTGGTGGGATATGAGACTCTGAAGAGACTGAGCCTGCGAGCTGAGCTGGTAGAGTCCAGACACTGGTGAAAGGCCAGAAGGAGCCGGGACCGCCTCGCACCGGGCCTCGCACCGGGCTTCACCCTCAACACAGCCGGGCGGGAACCTTTCACACAGGAGACGATGACCCGGGTCTGTGTCGCTGCTTCCACCTGTTTCCTTTTTAGATGTGTTTTACTGCAGGTGTGACGCAGCAGAGTGCTGATGTTTGTCTTTAGGTACACGTGGGAGTCACAGGTGTTACCGTCATCGTCAGACCGATTTCTACTGATGAACTGGTACTGTGAAACACGAAGATATGTGAAAACAATGTTCTGCATTTTGCCAAAACTAAATTTCCCACTTAAAAGAAAAAGCCTGATAAATCTTCTTAAAATTTAACAGATTGCTGAGAAAATTATCTCCTTAAAGGCAACTGTGCCAGTGTTTTGAGTTTGTTTCTTTTTACTGTGTCATACTTTAATGCACCGAGACAGCCTAAACCTGCTGCACCTTTGAGTTCACGATCCAGCTGGGGTCAGTTTCTTTTAAAACAGCTACTCCGCAGTGAATTACAGTTTGTATTTTAAGAGAATTTGACTGGAGACACAGTTCTTGTTTGTCCTACTGAACACATCAGGAGCAGAGAAGCTTGATATCTGTACATTCCAGTGAAAAGAACATTTTGTGCAGATGTGACATCTGAGAATCTCACCTTTTGGTTTTGAACTAAATGAAGAGAGAATAAGATTTGTGATGTAATTATAGCAGTTCCATTAAATTGCACAGAACAATTTATTATATCTTCAAAGTGGGATGATTAAACTAGACTTCCAAACGTATAATTAAAAGTAGTTTGATGTTCTGTTTACTTACAGGACAACACGTATTACTTAGTGAAACCTGGCCCAGGTTTGTGTAGCTCGACCTAAAGCCTCTCTGTAATGTATGAATCTGCGTCTCCAGCTGTCTGTGACGTCAGTGGTGCAGGTATAATCATGAATTCTACACTTAGATGAGTTGATGGGGCCAATCAGGCAGGTGTTTCTGCTTCTTCTTGTTTCCGTCTGTGTAAAAGGACTGAACGAAACAAACACCAGCAGACACAAACTCCACGCTGCCTTCAGATCTGAGACACCTCAGAGTGTGAAGTACGTCGACAAGATGCAGCCAGGAAACATCTCAGTGAGGTTTCTTTCTTTTATGAACTGTAAAATGTTTTTCAGTTTGTGAAGAAGAATGTTGGACTCAGCATTTCTTCCCATGTTGAAATGATGTGGACCTTTGCCTGTATGGAGGTGCTACACCTGTACTCACCTGCTACCTGCTCTGTGTGTAATATCAAAGGATTGTTAAAAGTACAGTGTGATATTTTTAAACATGCAGAACGTGTTGATGAAAAGTAATAAAGAATCTTGAATCACTGAGGTGGTTACCAACATTTAAGATCTGTGCATTATAAAGATGTTTTTAAAAAGGCGGCCTGGTGCCGGTGAGGTACACCTGCTGGCCACTGGAGGGAGCACTAGATCACACTTCACCTCCTGCACACTGCTGCTGAAACAACCACCCTCCAAACGTGCATTTGTTCACATGAAACATAAAGTAATGTGTGAGCAGGGAAACAACGTACCCGAGCATCCAATGCTAGAATGGAGGATCGGTCATGAGCTCATGCCTACAGACAGCAACTACTGAAAACTAAATTGTTTCCCCTCAAACACTCAAATTAGTCTTCAAAACCCCAAAATATTGTCTCCAAATTACGGAGCTGAAAAACTAAAGTTAAAGGTTATCAGACAAGTCAGAAATATAACTAAGATAACGCGTTTAAATGTGCATCAAGACCAAAAAGAGGGAAAACTAAGGAGTTGAAAAAGAAAATGAGTCAGGAAAGAAAAGGAAAATAAGGGTCAATTAATAAAAAAAACAAAAAAACAAACCCTTTTAACCTACTGAGGTCAACGTATAAAGCTTCTTATTTCTTTTTCAACTCCATTTGAATTATTATATCAGGTATATTATTGACTCTACATATCATACCAACGAGCTTATTTGAACTGAAACCTAAAGATTAATTTTTTAGTTATGTTGTGATTATACTATTCTGTGACATAAACATGATGAATAACTGCTCTGCACATAAACTCAACAAACACACCAGAAACAAAAGTACAAAAGCAACCCTTTTATTTGACCGTAGTGGGCCAGTGCGAAAAAAAATCTAATTTATACAGCCCCCCCACCCCCACCCACCTAATTAACAACCTCAACTGCAGGATTTGAGTGAGCAGCTCTGGAGATCCCCTTCATCACATGGGACAGTCGTAGATGTGGATGGCGCGGTCGTCTCCAGCCGAGATGATCTTGGAGCCGGTGCTGTTGTACTTGACGCTCCACACCTGAAGACAACACAAAGGACGGGAAGCAAAACTATTACACCTACAAGGACAACGACTGGTGGCCTGAGCGGCCGCACATCCTGCCGCTTCTTCTATCAACAAATGTCCTTGCTTGAAAAACAGGATCCTCACATTTCAGAATGATGTTTTATAGATTTACAGCATTTCATGTTTTGTTCTGCACTTTTTGCTAATTCAGTGTAAGACAGTTAACACACACACACACACACACACCTGTACAACCTACACAGGTATACACACGTTCAACATGGAGCTTTTAATTTGATCAGCAGTGCAGAGAGTTAAGAAGTGAGAAGCTCTAAAAAGAAGAACGAAGCAAAGCCGATCACTTCACTGGCTGCAAATTGTCTCTGTAGATTTTCTGGTTTCATAAAGAGACACAAAAACAACATGGCAGAATCAGCCGCCTCTGATCTCCTTGAGGAGCCGTGATATTTCGGTTAGAGGCTTTGCTGGGAGAACAGATCAACCCCCCCACAGGCGCCTGGATCTAATGACAGCCGAGATTATTGTTTTAGCCCGAGCTGAAACATCAGAGACGGGTTACGTGAGAGGCCACTATGTGATATTGGCCATATCGATTTCCCCCCCAACACATCAGCACCTACAGCGGATGGATTTTCTCACTTTGAATGTGATTATAAACCCGGTGAAGAGATACGAGGTTATCTTTTTGTCACCTGGTCTTGGTGGTCGAAGAAGGTGTTGATACAGGCTCTGGAGCTGGCGTCCCAAACCTTCACACTCTTGTCAGACGAGCTGAGGGAGAGAACATATGACTTGTTTTACATCTTAGAATCAGACTCGGTGTTGTCTGGCTGACCCGCTCAGTTTATCTTGGCACTGTGAGCTGGAAACTTTGTCTGCAAAACACCTTCAGCTGACAACGTCTTCACACGACGGGAGTGAACGCATGAGAAAGCAGACCGAGGAAAAACACGTCTGCTAGCTCTCTAATGCACACTGACAGTCGACTATTGGCCGTTATGTTCTGATATAATTACGATGGCACAGACGGTTTCAGGTCTATCGACATATCAACAGAGTGTTAATCACTTCTGCAGCTTCAGGCGGTGAATGATGTTGGCAGCGTGAAACGGCTCCTCTGATTTGAAGCGGAGGTGTTTTACCTCGAGACAAAGTGGGTGTCATCTGGGGAGAAGGCGACGTTAAGAACCCAGGATCCATGTCCACTCAGTGTGCCGGCCAGGTTGGCATGTTGCCTGTAAAACAAAGTTTATTTGTCACTGAGTACTGAGACAACCAAAGGCAGTTTAGGTAATAGTCATTTTATAACATCTGTGCCATAGTAACACCGATGCACCCGTTCCCTCCCTGTTCTTCTGTGTTTTATTTGACTACGTATACTGCGCATCCAAAAGAACGGGATGAATTAAAAGAACCAGAAGTGATTGTATCCGCGAGCTGCCAGCTGAACTCACACGTCATATATTTTGATGTAGCCGTCGTCGGAGGCTGTGACCAGGAGCTGGGAGTCGGGGGAGAAGGTGAGGGATCTGATGGGCATGGCGTGACCTGAGGAGAGAGGAAACTGTCACTCAGTAAACTGAGGTGATCTCTGCCTCTCTGCTGGGTTCAACTCGGCTCTTTGGAAGCTTGAAGATCCTCAATCTTATTCAATACGTCCAAAGTGCTTTTTCATCCAGTTTGTGTGTAATATATGAACAATGTGTATATGTCGAATGCATTTGCTTAATTCAAGTCATTCATCAGGCAAAAAGGCTAAAAATATGTTTGCACCAGCCTTTTAACTGTGAGAATCTGCTGCTTCTCTGTTTTCTATCGTTGTTAATAAAATATCTTTGAGTTTTCAACCGTTGGTCAAATGAAGATATTTGAAGACGTCACCTTGACCTCTAAGAACGTGTGGTGGGCTTGTTACATTATTTTCTGACATTTAATAATCAAAAATGTTTAATCCATTAATCAAAAACATCATTTACAGGTTAACTGATGAAGAAAGCGGAAGTTACAACGGTAACTATGGTTCTGTGAATTCCTGGATGACTGCAGCACTAGATCCATCATTTATTACCTAAATAATGAAAATGAATATTTGAACCCACCTTCCAGTGTGTGGAGTAGCTTTCCAGTGGCGATGTCAAAGATGTTGATGATTCCATCGATAGCTCCGCTGGCCAAATATTTCCCATCAGGGCTCTGAAGGGCAAAAACAAGGAGGTTATTGATTTCAACAGCAATTTCCAAATGTAGAGACATGAGAGCCGATGAGCTACAGCGAGTTCTAAAAGCCTTTAAAAACAACCAACACAAATCAAGACGAGTTTTTGTAACGTTGGGGCAGTGAGGTCGCAGCTATTAGAGACTCCACCCAATCTATGGCTCCTTACGTAAGCTATACTCAGGATGAATTTTCCTCGGGTGTCCAGGGAATATTCCTTCTTGCCACTTTCCACACCGAAGATGTTGACCTTGCCAAGATGGCTTCCAGTGGCAATGTATTTAGAGTCTGGGGAGAAGGCAACCGACCATGCGTCAACTAGAGAGGAGAGCAGAACGACAGAGGGAAGGTTGAACACATCAAACTGATTCTTTTCCAGGAAGTGTTTATTTTAACAACCTAATGAATGCAATGTGTCACCTAGTTCAAATTCATTTTTCTAATAGTCAACAATGGGTCTCGTCCCCTGAACAAGACACCAAACCTACTTTTAGTTATAAACTAAATATTATAATCCACAAACAGACAACAAAAGGTTTTTACATCAACAGGACTCCAAATATACTAAATATACTAAAATACAGTACGACTAAAGAGGGAAAAGGTCCTTAATCCAGTGACCCAGACCAACCACTGAGTGAAATGGAGTGTCATTAATGGGAGGTGACATGACATTTAGATGAAGTACATCTTGGTTCAAGACACACATCTCTCACACACACACACACACACACACACACACACACACACACACACACATACATCACACACATCACACACATCACACACATCACACACTCTTCTGGGTGTGAGGTTCTTGGGAGGTGAGAGTAAAAAAAGAAAAGAAGCTTTCTGAGCTACACAGCAGAACAGACAAGCTGTCATCCCCTGCAGCTTTGTTTTAAAACTTCCTCTGTGGTGACCTTATTCCAGAGATAGACGAGAATGAACACTCAGTCAAGACCGCATCGACAAGGTCAAATCAACCTTCCACATAAGTTATTCCAGTTCTCTAGAAATGATCTATGCCTGTACAAAATAGTTACTGGAAAGTCTCATAAATAATAAATTATATCCGTAACAAGGAAATCTAGCCACAAAGGCTGCAATAAATTCTTATCATCCAAATCGATTATTCTGTCGATTGTTTTCTCAATTAATCAATTAATCAAAAAAAGGTAAGAAGGAGATGTCATCAAATAATTTGTTTTGTCTGACCAAAACTTAAAGATACTCAGTTTACTATCAACATAAGACAAAGAGCAGCAGTAAAGTCTCTAAAACTGACTTAAACATTAATCTATAATCAAAACATGTTTCTGTCGATCAACTTATCGATTAATCGTTTCAACTCTAGACGTACAGCATGTGACACTAAAACAATACATGCTGACTGTCGGGGGGGAATGTTACAGTCACTCATCAGTCTGATAAATCAATAATTTGATAAGTTAATGAATCTTAAAAGTAAGTGTGATCTCTCTACCCAATACACATGAATCATTAAAAACAAATGAATCAATAAAAACATGTCACTGATCCTCTGAGGCCCAGTCTTACCTGGTCCGGCGTCCATGGACTTGATCTGTTTTCCAGACTCTAAGTCCCAGAGACGGATGTGAGCGTCGAGGGAGCTGGAGGCAGCGATCGCTCCATTGTGACTGATGTCCACTGACACCACACCCAGCTGGTGGCCCTCCAGAGTCCACTGCAGCTCCAGCTTCTCATCCGACCTGCATGAACAGTGTCAAGTCAAATAAGCTCAACTTTTAAACCAACATGGACGACGAATTCTTAAAGTCCTTAAAGTGAAATCTAAACATCTACAATTCCACGACAAATTCTATCAGGCGATGTGGTCAAAAGCTTTAAAATGCTACTAAATGGACCCAGATGTGAAACTGTGTTATTCTTTACAGTAACGGCGAGCTGTTCAACGATGGTGGTCTTCTACTTTTCAGAACCTGGAATTAAATTGTAAGACTTTCCAGATAAGATGCACATCTGGGCTGTTGCTACAGATGTGCTTCATTCATGTTGAAAGTTTTTATACTGTATGTGCCTTTCCTTTGTTAAAGATCTTCTTAAAGTCGCATTGGTGTATTAAAGATGTCAATCTGCCCAGAAGATATTTCTCCCCTGCAGCCATAAAGGTGCACTGCTAAAGAGGACAGTCAAGTGTGCCATCGTAATCAATACCCTCACTGCTCCAACAGTCCGAGCTCAGTCAACCAGGATTTCCTGATGTGGAATGAACACAGATGCCAAAACAGAGACTTGAATTCTTACAGACAGTAAGAAACATTCTGGTTACTCTGATGCGCTGAATGTACAACGGTGTGCATATGACTGTGGCTAATGACATTGTTATGTCTATATTTAGCCTTTAAACAGACATCTCATCACCCTTTTGCTTTAAAAAATGATTCATTATATTTGTCATACTGTTGGTTTTTGTTATTTGTGAACTTTTTCAAAGATGTTCTAAAAGGTGAATATTGACAAAATAAATCCAGATGTTACAGAACAAACAGCTGACAGAACAACGTACTTGGTGATATTGTCATGTTAAAAAAAACACTCACCATTTCCAGACTTTCACCATATCATCTAGTGAGCCCGTCACAATAGTTTCTGTCCCATCCGCCCCACTTTTCCCCCACGCTGCTGTCCAGATAGCATCATCGTGTGCTGAGAGGAAACACACACAGCCGATAGTGAGTACAAACGGTGTTTCATATCTGAAACCAGCAGCACTGGCTGATGGGAAAAGTCTGGTATTATTCTGTTCTTTTGTTATTGTCGACAAATCCCACGAAAACACCAAAACCAATAATTTGATAGTATGACTCTGAGCTCCAAGCCCATCTGTTTCTACTGAAGATGATCATTTTTAAAAACAGGTCATTAGTATAAAGTTTAAAGTGTGTCGTTAGTATTTACAGCAGGACAGTGAGCTTGACTACAGTAACCTTGTTCATGATAATGAAGGAACAAGTTTAACAGTGGGGCTCAGCTCTGTGGCACACAGACAATACTTTTAAGTCTTTTAAAGAATTTGTTGCCAATAACAACAATATGGACTATCACCATACATTTTATCCTTCTTGCAAATTTGTGGCAATTACTTGTCTTATGTTGTGTGACAACAAGACAGTTTATAGTCGTATAGAAGACAGTAAATAGAGGACAAAGTAGTGGTAATGGTTGTGAATGACAGGACCTTGTGTGAGCGTCTGTAAATCACTTGTAAATCCATAATGTTACTCACCGTGTTCTTGCTTGAAAAGAATGCTGTACTGAAATCAAAGCACACGCTTACAGTTAATCTCTGAAAACAAAGTGAAGAAACGTTGAATGTAAACATGAAGCTATTTGAATTTGTTGCTTACTTGAGTGCTCATTGTTCGGTCCTGGAGGTCAGAGAACCAGTTAGATTACTTTTACCTGAAAACAACATTAAAGTGTGTTAGTTCTGACAAGGCAGGACATGTTCATGTTAAAACTGCAACTGTCATTAGCCAGTTTGGCTACCAACAAACACAACCTATAGCCAAGAGCTTACATTTGTAGAGCTGCCACAGTTAATAGGCGAAATGAGAAATTAATAACAATTAATAACTAAAGGTTACAGCGTCATATTTGATGAAAAAGCTGCAGAAACACCATGGCTAACGGGAGCTAGCTGAGACTAGCAGCGGTTATCGTAGCAGGTTAGCACCGCATCAAGTTGGCAACAAGTCCAGTTTGCTGTTTCAAGAGTTACAAGATTATCAGGTGATCGCCCAGTTTACCGTCCGGACAACAGATAGTTCACATTTAACTCTGATATCATGTGCACACACGTACCTTCAAATCTCCTACAAAGATGTTTCATTTAATTTCTGAAGCTCGGTGATTTACATGCGAGACGCCATGACAACATTTGGCGTAACTTCCGCTTTACGTCTTCTTCGTTTGCTAAATAACAATTGCTGAATTACGTACGAAGCGCACTATCGCCACCAGCGGTGTGGAGGAAAAGTGTTAGCAAAGCGATTACTAGAGTTGAAAAAGATATTTGAAACGATTCATTTAATAAATAAATTTAAAAAAAACACGTGAACATGATTAATATAATAGACGTTTGAATGAATAAAACTCTTAATAATTGTTCAGGTAATTATATAGAATAAGCCAGTTAGATGCGTGTGAGGGAGAATCAACATGTGCATGATGGCAGGGAAACATCCAGGGAAAAAGTACAGATAATAAAACAACAAACAAAAATATTTGTGAAGGAATAACAGTACTTTTTACTTCTTTTACTTCTTCACTGACTACAATAAGACAGAAAACTTATGGAATTGTTATGTGTCAATTATCCCATAATGGTCCCACTTGTTTTATTGATAGCCCAGTTTAAATTCAGTTACATTGAATTGATCTTATTATAAATATTTGTGTAGAAGGTATTTTAAAAACGCTGATTTTGGCAGCGCCTCATCTCAGGTGCCCAGAAGGCCAAAACAACTTTAGACGAGACTTCAGGATGTTCAGGAGCTTACAGTAACAATGGCCTAAAGAAAAACCTCTATGGTGCAGAGAGAAAGGCGAACCTGAGCCTGAACATGAACTGAACATTTTGACAGCTGCTGCAGCAGCAGTCTGAGCTCGACACACTCAAAAACGGTTGTCAAGATAAAGTTTCACGAGAATGATTCCAAGCCGAGGTGAGAAAACACAGCCGGTGTGTTTTAAACAACTCCTGAAGTAAATGGTCAGTTGAGTTGTAGAGAAAGGACATCATGTGAATCTCATAATAAGCAGAATTTAAATAATTACTTAATGATTAAACCTCACTAAAACACATTACAAAGTAATTGTAAACAGATGTATTTCACACATTTAAAGTGTTTATTAATGTCTTTGTTAACAATCCTCCTATGAAGCATAAGTAACTGGTTTATAACCAAATATTGTACATTAATAAACACTTTAAAATGTCCTTATAGCTGCATACAACTACATTATAGAGATTTACAAACCGTTTATTAAATGTTTGTATAATGCTTATAAATGCTAAATATGGGGACAGTTTCTTCTTCCAGGTGCCAGACGAAACTCTGAGCTGCAAGACCTGCAGACCTGCTGTGACAGACTGACCTCTTCTCAGTCTTTAAATGTTTGTTCCAAATGCTGTTTTTCACAACTGTTATTATCCTTTTTCATACACGTTAGGGAGGCAAAACAAATCTCCAAAAGCATCTATATGATCAAGTTATCTTCTGCTACATGACGTCTGAAATCTGGATCTGTTCCTTTCATTTCTTCTTCAGGCACTTGTGTTTTTCCTTTTGTTGATCCTGCAGGCAGCAATGATCATAGTGCTGCTATTTTCAGTCAAGTGATTCATTCGTATTTTCAGGGAAATAATAATGGTGGGTAATGAAGCTTACGTGAAGGCATTAGCTGCAGCATGCTGACAGGAGAGCAGGACGTCTGCTGTCATTATCTTTGATATGACAAAAGGAACAACATACATAAAACAGGCGGGCATATGTCTATTCATCGATCTAATTTTATAATCATCCTGTTTCTACATCATATTGAGGTATTACTGCATTTATCGTTATCTAGAGATTAAGATTAATAAAACTGGCAGTCAGAAAAATAAAGTCAGAATCGTTCAAAATTGCAAACGTTTGTTATTTTGGTTTGTTTTGGTCATATTTCTAATATTCTTCATGTGTATAGAAGAGCCTCTGTAACTCTGCTCTGGCACAAACATGGAATGTAACTGCAAGTCTTTAAAAGTGTCAGCTCCTCATGTTATCGTCTCTTCCTCCTTTTGGCTTTTCAATGATCAGTCTGGCCTGATTATGGGATTTGGTCTTGGCACACTGTGTCAATGGAAATGAAAATGACTAATCCAAAAGAAAGGTAGAAACTTTTAAGCTGAGGTGTCTGTTTCTAAGAGGTTCTGAGTCATTTAAATCCATCTTTAAAAACGATGTTTGATCCAACAACTTACTTAGAAACTGTGAAATGTGAATTTAGATGAGAGGATTATAAACAGTTGTGTTGCTGTTCAGTGTCTAAATTGTGATAATTGTCAACTTCCTCTCACAAAATCCTTTTGATAATATTCCCTTTGTTTGTCTCTGAGGACAGAAATGAATCGAGGACAGCGAAGAGAGTGTGTTGTCTTTATTTAGCTGCCGGCTTTTCAACAAGTCAGCGAAGCAAAACACCAACACACAGTATAAATATGTATTTATACTTCTGTAACATCTAGCAGCCTCGGATAATGTGACAACTTCTGGATAATGTAATACTGTCTTGACAAAATATAAAACATTAAAATGCACATTTGTATTTGCAATATTTTATTGTATTAGTTTATTTAAAGGGACAGTTCTCACTGATGAAGAGGCAAAAAGGACATCAATTAAAAAAAACATTGTCTCTGGTCAGATGTTAAAAGGAATCCTAATTCATACAGTTAAGTGCAGTCATAGTGCACTTTAACACAACTTCATATAAGTTTATTTAACCTCAATTGGTTTGTAACACTGAGAATGTAAAACAACAACTTAAGTTATTACTATTAGTCAGATAAAACATGTTTGTATGAATCCATTTCTGTATGAAGAAGACAATTTGTTTATTAATTCGTTTATTTATTAGCGATGATATGATGTAATTTATTACATCAACAGGTTTAATAAGACATTGAACTCATTCACAATCTCGTGCAGCTCACCTGCGGTGGTTCGACGGTGAACATCACCTGTTCTTCTCTTACAGCACCACACTGCTAACTACACGACGCAGAAGCATTTCCAAAGCTTATCAGAGTAGAGAACTCTAACTGATCCCACTGATCCTCCTACATAATAATGCAGACTAATACATAATTAATACAATACAAAACTCATTATCGTTAAATAAACCGTCTCTCTGATCCATGTTTGTGCTGCAGGATTAGTTCGAGGCTGATTTACTGTAACATCTTGCACCTATTTAGCCAACAGTGCAGAGCAAATGATGACACTTTACATAATAATACATAATTAATACAATACAACACAATGTACGTAATAAATGCCTGAGAGGAATCACCAAGGAAACATCGAGACGATTCACTGCTTTGATCTGTGTTTGTGGTTCAGGATCAGTTTGGGGTTAATTTAATCCCTCGTCCTTATGTAGTCAACAGTGCCGAAGAAAACAGAGTGAAGACAGACCAGAAAATAAAGTTATTTAAGTACTATAGTTGAACGTTTAATATCTAGATCTGGTAGAGTTTGATTAGCTTGAAGGAAGATGTATATATGTGTTACTGTATATGAATTTAACAAAGTTGAACAAAGTAAAATAGTTTGATTTTGAAAAATAAACCCTGTGACCCGAGCTGCTTCTTCTTTCTTCTTCTTTTTAAAAAAAGGCTTTTTGAACACTCTTGCCTAAAGATGTCAACTATTAAAAACAAAAAGACTATTGATAATGGAGTTGTTGACAAACTGAAGCTCTATAAATAGTCTAAAGGAATGAATTTAGTGGTTTTGATCGCCAGAGGAAGCAGACACGTCAGTCTTGCTCTACTGTATTAATGGGACAGAGCTTTCAGGGGGAGGGACCTCCTCTGACTCCCAGTGAAGACAGTAGCTATAAAAGAGCTAAAGACAAGATTGCAGCCTGAGAGCAGCACTGAGACACGCAGACGAAGCAAGAAGAGCGTGTGAAGTAGAGAAAGTATAAGAGAAAGCCGGTGTTAACAGTGTGAAGGAGAGGCTGAGCCCAGAGCAGAGGAGACAGGAGCACTGGGAAGGAGGAGGAGGGTGAGACAGAGTCAAAGAGGACAGAGAGGGAGCGAGGCATCACTGCGTGGAACAGGTTCTTTCGGCAGCCCTTGCACTCAGCCTCAGCAGACATGCCTAACTTTGCCGGCACCTGGAAGATGAAGAAGAGTGAGAATTTTGATGAACTTCTCAAAGCCCTGGGTAAGCCCTCTCCTCTCTCTTTTCTCCCTCCCCTCTCTCTCTCCCCTCCATAGCCAGCGCTACATCCCTGCATGAGGTTGACTATCCATCATGTCCTTATAGAAAGAGGCTTTTCTGGGTCTTTGACTTCCAACATCGCGTTGTTCGGAGAAGCTCCCTGGGAAAATAAAAACCCAGAGGTCTACGGGGAGATGCTGCTGAAGGGAAATCCCTCGGCTTTACAGGAGATATGAAACACTGGATGCTGAATTCCAGCCTAAACAGACGTGGTATTGTTACATGGGGGGGTGGGGGGGCAACATTATTCATGTTAAGCATTTAAGTAGGGCATGCATTAGCAATGCCAGGGGAGGTCTCCGGAGCCCAGTTCTCTTGTGTCCTATCTTTTTTCATTCTTAAGTCTTAGCTGATGATTGTGATGGTTTAGATGGGGACCAGTTTAACTGGGTCATTCAATTGTGTTGCAGCATTTTAGTCACGCCGGGACTGCTGAAACCGACAGGACACAGAAAACAGGCTGTGTGTCTTTAGAATAATGTAGAAATCTTTAGGGAGAAGTCCCAGTGAGAGTACAGGGAGCTGCTTCAACAACTCTCCAGGAACTGTCGACACAAAACTGGATTACAATCAACTTTTTAGACATGAAGGGTCCCTGTTTTAGCACAAACTGGGAAAGTTAAGATGAAAAGTGTGCAGCTTTGTACATTGCAAAGCGGGAACAATTGACTGTTTTAGTTGTTTGTGTATCGCTGCATCACTGAACGGCACACATGGAAGATTTCTTGAGTATCTGAGTGCATATTTGTCTCCGAAAGCTTCTTCTTTGTGGTTGCAGTCCCACTTTAAATATCACTGTAAGGTTGCTGATATTCTACAGTTTTCAAATCCAGTGAAAATAAATAATAATCATGAATTTATCCTTCTAACAAGTCTTGGCTTTGTAGCCTGATGTGCTGTAGATTATTCCTCTGAGCCATAAATAAAGATTCATTTTGTACAAAAACTATTAAAAACACCTCACACTGTTGCACTGGGTGACATGTTCCCTCTTTATGATGAACCTGGGCACTGTAGTTTATTCTTAATCAATCCCAAATACACCAACCTGCAGCCGTAAACACTAAATGTGTATTAATCCGCAGCTGAAAATAGTCCCCAGCAAATGCACCATTTACTCCTGTTTGAGAAACATTTTATAAAACCTGCAGTGCCCAACTATATAAGGGTATGACTAAACCTTTTTTAACAATGAAAGTATATATATTTCTGACCTGTTATTAAAGATTTACGTCTTCAGTAGGAATAAATGGGCTTAGGGCTGAGTACACAGTAGTACAGACAGAGTGAGGAGGTCGCAAAGTGTTGACAGACAGACAGACGCAGCGTTGGTTTCAGTCTGTTCGTGGGATTTGTTGATAATAAAATTGAATCTTAAGTTCTCTTTAAGACCCTGAAGTCAGTTAGGAAGCCCTCAAAGATCATCATAAAACACATCTAATAGTTCATAAGGCAACGGTCCCTCCAGCTGGACTGTGAGTCCAAGGAGAGTTTAGCACCTCATCCATTCATGAACACATTAACCACATCTGCCGGCGCACATCACTCATTCACGCTCACATAAGGGCTCGGTCAATGGAGAGCTGCGATGGGCAGCGACTGTGGATTCCAGTGCTGCAGGGCCGCCACTTTCCATCATCATCTTCATAATTATCTGTTGAGTCTGAGGTTTCCTACAGGAGGAGGGGGATTGTTATATCCAGGGTGCAGATAGCAGAGGAACATGCTGAGTGAACAGAGCTGTACGAATTGATCAGACTCACAGTTTCCTAATTGAGAGCAGGCATGTGTGTCTGCATTTGATCAAAGAATCTAAAAATACTGCACACTTCATGTACAATTTTACTACCGAGCCAAAACGTGGATTTTTTAAGACTTGCCGGAGTTAATAGGGACTCTAGTCAAGAAATGCAAAGACAAAACAAACTGCTGAAGTTTAAACTTGGGAGCAGAAGACACTCAGTTTACCTTTGATTAGGACATACATGATGCATAAAGATGTCTGCTGTTTAAAATGTAGGCAAATTAAACGTTGAGAACATGTCAGAGGACAGACTGCTTGGCTCACTGATGCTCATACATATTTAATGCTATAAAAACACATGGCGTGATCCCTCAGATGATGGGTGGGGTCGAGTGTAAGCTGCTGCTCTTTTTTAAATCCATGAATAACAAATACTTGGTCTTGTTTACAAAGATATTGGCTTTCTATATATTCAGTTATTTCCGGTGGTAGGGGAGGTCAGTTAAACAAAAGATCCAGGACTTTGGCCGGACATGAAGCCAGATGGCCTTGCAGAGGGTCACAAGCCCGGGCGGTGCCACATGCAGGATCGCTCCTCTATAGCCAGCGCTGACCTGCCCTGACATCCTGACATCCTCCAGAGTTCACGTTTCTCTTCTGGACGTGGTCGAATAATCCCTCACTCAGACTTCAGGGCCAAAATTCCACAGATTTATCTCAATTTTGAGAAATAGTTGAGGTTTCTCTCAGAGCCACAGAGTATTTATTGTGCTTTTACTGCGAAACATCTACATTTCTGTCATTCTCGGTTGAACCTCAGGCTTGGAGATGTTCATGTTCACCATACACAGATACACAAGGAGACATGCAGCCAGCATGTGCCTCCATGTTTCAGGACCAGAGTCTGATAGAAGCTGGCAGGAGGGCTTAGAGAGGTCTAAATCTGGGTGGGGTCGAGGGCAAGCCACAACAGAAAGACAACGGAACGTACTGGAAAATGTTTCGGTGCAACTTTTAGCACAAACAGAACAGAAAAATCTCTCAGTCATCAGATGACAAAGACCTCATCTCTCTTTTTCTCCTTTTTGCACTGATTTCTGTGTCAGACACACATTTGATTTTGTTGTAACAGAAACAAAAGAACCACTTTTGTACATTTCTTCTTGCATGCCTTCGCTCACAGAGACCCACCTTTAGCCTCATTCCTTTCATTTTCATCTGTCTCTGATGATTAAAGTAGATGTTGTGGGGTATTAAGCCCTTGATGACCTCTGTCTGCGACCAGTAAGAAGCTCCTTTAATATCTGAATCACATCCCTCTCGCTGCTCTGTCCTGGTTTGTTCCCGGTCAGGAGTCAACACCATGCTGAGGAAGGTGGCGGTGGCAGCGGCCTCCAACCCCCACGTGGAGATCCGCCAGGACGGTGAGAAGTTCTACATCAAGACATCCACCAGTGTGCGCACCACCGAGATCAACTTCCACATCGGGGAAGAATTTGATGAGGAGACGGTGGATGGACGAAAGTGCAAGGTAGGACTGCAAATAAGTATCATTAAAAATCAGATATCTGATATTCTGAAATATGGCAAATTATGGATTCTAGTGGAGGACGAGAATAAAAGTCACAGCTTAAGGATGTCATCTTTTGCTGCTGTTTGATTCTTATATTGTACAGAAATGGATGGAAACCAATGGCTGTCTGGCATGGTGCACAAAATACATCCTAATGTCTAAAACACAACAGCATTTTTACTTGTTAATTGTAACTTGTGATGTAAGTTATAAAGGATTTGTAGTAAATGGGCTGAAGGATGCAAAAGTCCAGTCACACAGTCACATTGTGGGGACTCACCTCCCATGTGGGGACACATTCGGAGTCCCCTGAAGGTCAATGAATAAACTTTAGGGTTGAGAGTGAGATTATGGTTATCTTAAGGCTATGATTAGGTGAGATTTGGTGTTTTGGAGTCAGGCGTGTGGTGGTTATGGTTACAGTTAAGTCTCCATGGAATGAATGTAAGTCAATACAATGTCCTCTTAAGTGATGAAAACAAAAGGGCGTGTTAGTGTGTGTGTGTGTATTGTATTAAGCATGTTTTAAGGACAGTCAGTGTCATGACATATAAACACAGTGGTGTGTTCTCGGACATGTATTGAATAGTAGAGCCACACATTTGTTTCACCTCAACATTCAGTTAATGTTAAAGTGATTAAATCAGCTTCTGTTTCAACAGTGAGAACAGCACTTTAATCCTTCACATATCGAACTGAAAGTTTGTGTGTGTATTCGAGGTCTTCAAAGCTATCTGCATGCCATCGCTGTTGAGGGTTGAATGAAAAATTAATACCTCCTTGCAGTTTCACCCATTGGTATCATCCTCACGTCTGTGCAGCGGGATTAAGGGCAGCTTGAGTTGGGATGGATGAGAGTTTCTCTCTGAACCTCTTCAGTCCCTCAGGGGGAATTCTCACATCCGGATACACAGTCAGAGCTCCTACACAGGTTTGGAAAGCAGGCAGAGACATGTATTCTTTAAATTATTTATTTTTAAGGAACATCGAGGTCTTCTAAATTCTTAAAAAACTCTTCTTCTGCTGAAATACTTAAAACTGTATAAAAAACAATGAAATGATCAGCAAATCATAAACGTAGCATAAGAAGTAGGACTCGGTTTGTTGACATTTATGTCCTCGGTGTAATAAATATGTAGGATGTACAGTTAGATTAGAAGTGGATTAGGCAGCTCGACTGTTGAGCCTGATACTGTGTAAACATATTAGGATCACATTCCCAAAGCTGACCTCCATCTGTGTTTTAATGTGTGTCAAAGCACGAAAACCCAATTAGATCGATTCATCTAAGTCTTTTCTGTGAGTAGTTTAATAAGTGATTTGTGTTTGTATCATCGTCACCTCGAGGTTTCGTACAGTTTATCAACATGTTCTCAGTAATAAAAGAATCCCTTTTATCAGAGGTCTACGTTCACAACCCTCTCCCCCAAAAACACTCTAAGTTTGAAAGCTTTCCCACGTGATGAATGTGCTGTTGATTGTGTTTAATGACACAATCCACTCAACATTAGCTGCACCAACACAACGAAGGGAGTCAGCTGAAGAATGTAGAGACAAGATGTCACAAACATGCTGCCACTGAGTCACTTCAGGCCACACAAGGCAGCTTTATTTATGAAAAGCATTAGAATGACATTCAAAACAATACGAATAAAATAGCATTTTAAAATAAAATAGAGCTACGGTTGATTCTGACTGGAACAACCAGCTGACTGCTTCCTAAAGATGCAGTCGTGGTCCAGAGGCTAACATCTGTTTGTTGCCCTCTGCTTAGCAACCAGATCTGCACAGAAAGAGAGTCTTGTTCGGTATCAGGACACAACATTAACATGTAATATTACATGTTACATGTATTATTATCAACAGTGTCGCAGTGTCAAGAGTCGCAGCTTATCAACTAACAAATTACAGCAGTAAACTGCAGTTCACTGAGAGAGTATTAGGCACTATTACAGGGTTATTACGCTGTAATTACTGTTATATAAACGCATTTAAAACTGCACGTTTAGGCAGTTTTAAGATGTTTTTGAAATTAGATCTCAGAAAATGTTGTTTTTGTCACTGGGAACAATTGATTACAATCTCACAGACGGGGATGGATTTAGGTCTTTTATGAACACTCAAATTCTACAAGAGGGAGAAAATCCTTAATTCAGAACAGCTGCAGAAATGTAAAATCTGCCATTTGGTGTTGCATATTGAACTGAAGGGGAAACAGCTTTGAACCGAGATGAGCATCGCTCCCTTGAGAAGAAGACATTGTGCTTCAATGAGCTCCTCCACCTGCACGAGAAGAACAGGCTGCAGTGGCTTCTGCAGTGCAGCAGGGGGAAAAATCCATTGAGGAAAAATGGTAAATATATATTTATATACTCTGGGACCCTCAAATGTCACATAGTTGAAATCTTTTACTCATAGAACAAAAACCCTTTGAAGGAGGATTGAAGCCTTTTTAGAGAAGCCATATTTTACAGCTGAGTACGGTCTGATATTTGGAGGTACTGATACTGTAAATGTGACATACATGGTGAAAAACCATCATTTAGTGAGTAATTGTAATCATTTCAGAAACGTGACACAGCGTTACAGCTCATGATATCTGAAGCCGAGGCTGCAGCTCTGACCACAAAGAAAAATACAACTTTGGACTCTATTCTATTCTCAAATGTGAAGCAGAGGAATTCTTGGGCAACAGAAAGCACTTATATTCATGCTTGTGGAGAGGAAATATTGCAAATATTGGAACAAATGTGTAATTACGTGCATGCATTACATTCAATCAACAACAGTCAGCCAAAAGCCTGAGAAATAAGAGATGTGTATTTTCTGGAAACCACAATATTCTTCTGGGTATGAACAGACTTCATGAAGGGTTCGGTCTGTATTTCTGTCTTGATTACATCTGTTAACATGTAAAATAAACTTGTCAAACAGCATTCAAGAGCTCAAATCTGAAGTATAGACTTTTGTCCTCACCTTTTATTTCATGGTACGAACTACAGAGAGCAGACATGACCTATTTCAGATCCCAGGAGACAAGTGTGGCTCCTTCTGTCTGTGCCCTGGGGCATGCTGGGTACTGGGCAGGGCTAGACGGCTCTCCGTGTGGCTGTCGGCCACATGACGCCTCTCTGCTACGAGGCTGACAAGTCGAGTTGTCGTCACACATTTGCCACATCCACTTATTTGGGTTTGAGCTTCAGCGTCACAGCGTTCAAGTCAGTGAAGTTATTGTCCAAACTTCAAGTTCTTTGTGTCCATATTGGGTGGATATTTTTATTCACCTCCAATTTTAGGACAGTATGGAGCTTTGGATCATACAGTGTGATTGCACTGTGTCACACCTGTAACGTATCTCAGACTGAAGGGTTAGTACAAGAGTGGCAGAGCATCAGTGAGGAAGGCACACAGTAGAAATCCTCAACGACTAGCTGGACTTCAGCAAGACGTGGAGGACATGCAAACAGTTGTCTTTTTACACATCTGGACCTCACAGAACAAGCAGGCAGCTGTGTCTCCACAAACTTATTTTTATGAGCATTTTGAAGCAATAGAAATAACTTCCTGAGGACCTCTCTCCATTTTTCCATGGAAACTTGTTTTGTTTCTGGTTCGCAACCTCCACTTCTTCTTCTTCTTCTTCTTCTTCTTCTTCTTCTTCTTACAGATTACAGCCATGCGTAAAGTGTACAGATACACTTTGCAAAAAGCCTAGTTTATTCGCTCCAAACCAGCTGGTGGAAATTTCGCATTTCCTTTTTGCAACATTTCAAAAGTTTGCTTGACAACTGAATGGAAACATGACAAAACCCACTGTACACTACCTCCTCAGCACCAAGACAGCAGACGGACGCAGCTAGAGACCAGCTGCTGAACACAGTGCAGCATTTAGCAGCTAAAGAGCCAGATGTTTCCAGATGAGGAGACCAGAACCAGAGCTAACAGAGAGATCCATCTATCTATCTTTTTTTACCAAGAACAAATGAAGGAGGTGGCTCTCAGCAACAAGCACATTGTGCTCTTGTGTGGCAATCATACGCAAGACTGCAGCTAAACCTGCAGGCGGCAGCGCCCACTGACACTGGCACATGTGCCCGAGGGGCGAGGGGGGGCAGCGTGGGGTGTTGGCGGACTCTCAGGTGGTGTTTGGCAGGAGAGCCCTAAGTGGGTTTTGGCTGAGGCCGGCTGCCCCTGTGGTTAAAGGGATTACACGCTGATCTGTGCCTGGCGTGGAGCAGGGGGCTGATTAACACCGCCACAAGGTTAAAAAGCTCCAGTTAATCTGCGTGAGTGGGGCGGGATCAGACGGCCTCTGCCAGCAGGAGACAGTGATAAGACGCTTCCCGTCAGTCTCAGAGACACAGACACCAGACAGGCTTCAGTGCAGAGAGGAAGTCATAATGAGGCCATTACGTACCTGCTCTGATGGATGGAGGTGTTTAGGTGGAAAAAGCTCTCAGACTCACATGAACACGAGAGACTGTGCAACATTTTCATCTGAACACATAAGCTTCATTTCCCAGTGTACAACAAAGCCAGTCACTTCTGGGCAAAATGACTTAGACAAATGGGGTCTTTTAACCCAGCTGGTTGCTATAGAGACAGACATTTAGCATCAGTCTCCTGCCACGGGGCTGCACAGAGAGGCAAAGGGGGCGCAGATGTTGTGTGAATAAGGATCAGAAACAAAGCAGAAGGATTTCCAGAACGCTAAAAATATCTGACTTCAGAAACAGTGGCATCCATTTAAAACTTATAGTACAATATATATATATATATATATATATATTTCCAAATAATGGACTATATACGCCTGACAGGTGATCCTATAATGTAATGAATTCTTGCAGAGGTTCGGGGTAAATGGATAAAAGTGGGAATGTATTTCCAGTGTGGCTGAGACTCGAGCAAGAGTGATTTCTTGTGTCATTTAGCGTGGAGAGGCAGGAACAGGCCTGCAGCCACAGACAGGCAGATCAGAAATCTGCAGAAAGAGAAGAGAGAGGGTAGACAGAGTCTTTTGGGCTGATTCTAATGATTATGTCATATACACTGATAAATATTGGCTTTGGGAATTGTAGCCCATTTGTAGTATCATTACTCTCAAGGCTGAAAACTCTTTTTCATTCTGTCTGTTCTTCACATGGAGCTGTAATTAAGATTAAAGGCAATTTAACAATACACAGTCTGTAGAGAAACATGTGACGTGCGTCCACTATTGTTTTCTGATGGGAAATATTTAGTTATCGTTGTTTTTAATGAAACCGGGGGCCACAAAGTGAACGGCAGTCAGCATCCTCGTGCCCGCAGTCTGGGGGGTGAAAACAGTGAAGCGACACCAGAATGATTTACAATCATATTTACAATAACGTTACTATCTGTAATGTTCCTGTATTTTATTTGGACCATTGGCTTTCTAGCCATAACGTTAGCCAGCACGCTAAGGTTAGCCAACTGTAAATAAGCTACGCTGCATGGGTCTGGCGTCCGTTGCTTCGCATCGTTACGTGATAAAGTGATTTGCAAACGCCAAGCTGGCCAATTTACCAGCTCCAGACTCCCAGATCAGCCCGGGAGTCTGGATGAATTAGCTGACGTTGTTCACTCAGAGAGGCTGAACACTCGGGAGTCCTTTACATAGAAACACAGGCTGTTATAGGCGAGAGTCGGGGAGGGTCTCATTCATTCACACATTTGCAATAAAAAGTGATGAATACATGTCAATTGTCACATATTGTTACATATGGCACCTTTAAGTTCTTACAAGTCATCCATTTAAGTTACACTGGGGGCAGCAAACACTCCTCGAGCTGCTGACTGTCAGAAATGCAACAGAAGAGGAGCAAATTTAATCTGTTTACAGGAAAGCTAAACAAACCGTGGTCTAAGAGGGTTCTGATAAGAAGTGGATTGATCAATTAGGACCATAGCTTCTGATGGAAACCCATCATTCAGGAAGTTGGGATTTTTTGAATGGAGTTCTGTATGGTCAGATTTAAGTGGCCATTAGGGAAAGTGCAGCAGAGGGAAGGCACCTCTGCATGTCTTCACCACACCAGATGTGGTATTTGTCGCTTTGTAAAATATGAGTTGATTTGATGAAGAGAAACTGTCCTAAAGTTAGGACATAAGAAGAAGAGTGATGAGCAAACTAACCAAACGGAGTCCAAGTGGGAGTGAGTGTGTTATTTTGGGCTCTGAAAGAAATGTTGTAAAATCCAAAATAAATACTTTAAACCAAGCAGGAAATTAGATGTTCAACACCCTGTTTGTGTCTGATGAGCAATGGAGATACTAAAGTCTGTGAGAGACTGAACCAAAGCCAAAGGCAGCAGATGTTCTGATAAGTAAAAGGCTGCAGGATGAAATGTGTGTGCACAAGCTCAAGAGAAAGACTGAGTGAGAATTTGTCTGTGACTTAATGTGCAATGGAAAGAATGAGAGAAAATCCATCCAAGTCAGCGGCTGAGACTGATGCTAACGTTAAAATGGAGCCGTGGCTAATCGACTCTCTGGGCTTTATTAGATAAAAAAAAAAGAAAAGAAAAAGAGAAATCAGAGGGAGAGCTGTAGGGAGCTGGAGAAAAGCCCTGCTGTTGTTCAGCTTGGCAAAGTCAGTGGACGGCAGCCCGCAGGGATCCATGATGGCTTTCCTTACCTTTGATATGGTGATTAACATTTGCCTCTGAGAAACTGAGGCGGCTGCTTCGTCCAACACGGAGCAGTGGTGCTTTATAAAACACTAAATTATACAAATTGTCAAGCTAATTTTTCTATGAGCAACACCACAAATGTGCAGACATTCAAGAAAATGCTGAAAAAACGCTGTTTTCATTAAAGGGCTGTCCAGATTTTTATTTTGTTGGAAGTCGATGTTGTGCTTGAGTTGGATGAACCAATGGCAGCTTTGATTAGTTCCAGGTTTTGGAGCCGGATCACTAGCTTAAGCTGTTGAAAAGGAAATTTGTAGCCAGCTTTGATGAGAGGAAAAACACATTTCAACAGTGTGGGAAAATATGATCACAGTCAGGTAGCAACGTCAAGCCAACGCTTGAGAAAATGTGAATAGTATGCTAATTTCTGGAAACTTAACTCTCATATAGCCACAAACGGGAACTACGCATATTCACTTTCGTGTCGGGTTTTAGCTGAGAAAATTGATAAAACTCGCAGGAGAGTTAGCGTAGCTTAGCATAAAGGGAGGAGGGCAGCTAGCCGGGCTCTGTCTGTACACCTTAAAAGGTCACTAACTGATCACTCTTTTCAGTTTTTGGACAGATTAAACAAACAAGATATAAGGTGATGTGAGTGACAGATTTAGGTGTGCTGGTAGGCAGATTTTGGATTACTTTTGGATGAAGCCAGGCTAACGTTAGCAGTTCCCTCCTGACTACAGCTTCATATTTAATGGACAGACATAACGAGTGGTATCGATCTTTTCATCTAACTCTCAGTAAGAAAGTAAAGTAAAGTAAAGTGAATAAGTGCATTTCCCAAAATGTCAAAGTGTTCCTCTAACAGAAGAGCTTTCGTGACAACAGACAGATGAGTTAATGAAATACGAGTGTGGTTGATGGACCCTAAGCTGACCAAAATGATAAATATTCTCTATTAACACAATTTAGCGCCACAGAGTCACCTTGGTCCTGATCTTTTATGAATTCTCAACTCTCTGAAAGGCAATTTGAGTCAATTATTTCAGGACAAATTAGTCCTGAAGTCAAAGTCTGACTAATCCTGTTGAAGTCATTTGAAATATTATTGAAGCGAATTAGCAGACGGAGACCCTACCGACCAAAGCGCCTCATTTACTCAGTGTGTTCAAGACTCAGGCCACTGATATAATATGAAACACCCTGATCATGGGGACCCTCTCAGTTAGACACAGGAAGAGGCTGACCCTACTGGTCGACCAGGACATCAAGAACCTATACAACCGGCCAATAACCAAAAAGGCAACCCAGGTCAATACCGACCCCACCCGCCCCCTTCACTCATCAATCCAGCTGTTGCCATCTGGCAGGACACTAACCAGGAAAAATGGGCACAAGAAGTAATCGGCCATTCTACAGCTGCTCTTCGCTGTCTGTTTTGCTCGGTGTTGCCAGAAGCTAGATATCCATTTCATATAATGTAATGGACCATAAAGTTTTCTTATCTCATAAAGCTCCTTCAAGCTGAGTGGAGCTGCAGACTCTGGTGATAACTCTCTGTGGGTTCATCACGGTGTCACGCGTTAACTTCTCACCTCGATACAGTGATGTATAAGGGTACTCCAGGGTGTGTCAGTGCACTGTGACATCACTGTTCGATCGGTGATGTTGGTATTAAGTGACCCTTTAAAGACACGCCTTGCTAATGTGTTTTACCGTCATACTGACCCTCCCGCCTTGTTGTCCCTCCCCCCTGCAGAGCCTCGCCACCTGGGAGTCGGAGAACAAGATGTACTGTCAGCAGACTCTGGTGGACGGTGACGGCCCCAAAACCTACTGGACCCGAGAGCTGAACGGCGATGAGCTCATACTGGTGAGCAATGACTCATCATCTTACTGAAAGCCTCTTAATAGATTACTGCTCAGGAAGGAGAGATAAGAGACAAGAGCTCTGAAGTTCAGTAGATTAATGAACTCTCACGTCAGGCCTTTGCTTGGCTCAACAAAGAGTACAGAGAGCGTATGATGCGATGCCACTATCTGTATGCTTTGTCTGTTATGTGGCTTGTTCTCATGGAGACTCTGAAGACAGCAGACGCATTACGATGGGGTTTTCGAGCAGCGAGTGTGCTCTGTTTGAGAAAGGGTTAATGAAACGAGGCAGGGAGTGTATGAAGTCACCCCGGAGATTCATTCGTAAAGGAAATGAGAGAGGCCGTTTCCCAAGGAGCCGAGCTTTCATCCACCCCGCGGAGACACGTGAAAGGAGAACAAGGGGAGCTGCTACGCTGACAGTGCAGCGATACCCCCTGTGTTGAACCAGATTAATATGGGCAGGAGTCAATGGGTCTAAAGCCCCTCGAACGATGTGCAGGGGAGCAGTCCAAGACCGAGGGACCGGACAAACAGTTCTCAGGGACTCAACAGCTTTCCTCTCTCGGCGCTCAACGCTCCCACGCTCGGCTTTGTTGTTCCTCGAGTGTTTGTGAGACTAATGTGCTTGAAACAATATAGAAGGTTTAGATGTTGAGACAGTAAGTACAGGATGTTTGTGTAGCTTTATATTATCGGCCAGAAGAGCAGCGATCAAACAGTATCTCAACGATCCACTCGAAGCTCCTCGTTGTTCAGACTGAGAAGGAGGCGGAACAGATGAAATGTTTGGGTGATAAAAGCAGAGGTTTCTCTGGAGGGGTCCAAACATTCCTGTCCTAATGGAGATTGATCTGGTCTGCTCTTCTCACCTCAGTCCTCCCTGCTGTCACACCATCATACGACCCAGCAGATCATCTAGACCACGTTCACAGTGCAGCTTGTAGACTCCCAGTTTCTGACCTTCTTCTATCAACAGCAGAAAGCTCCATGTGGCCACATTCGTCCACATCGTGGTGTAGAGTTTACAGATAACAGTAAATGGTATGAAACTGGTTTTGTTGCCATGACAACACTAACAAGTAAATCTGGTCATCACTCACCTGAGACAACTGTCCTAGTTTTGGTGCCACAGCTGCTTGACAGTGTTGGTGAAAGCATGAAGGGTGATAAGAAACAAGGAAGTGAAAAAAAGGCACCATCAGTGAAATGTCAGCCCTGTCTCCAAGAAATGATGTTTGTATATCTCTAAATTGTTTTCCCAAATACGCTGTGGCGGCAAACACATTCGCTGCCAGGATTAAGTCGAGTGAAAGTTCGTGGTTTCAGTTAAAGGTTAGAAGCATGTTTTTTTACCGTGATCTGTCCTTAACCATGTGCTGCCTAAACACAGCCATAAATGTTTTTTTTAATAATGTTGTAGTTGCTACCATTACATTGGTTATTTTGGCAGAAAACAACTGAAATATTTTACTGACATGTTTAGCATCAAAAGTTTTGCGGTTTGTCAGATATGCTAATTAACATCATTTCCTCATTATTTTAATATAAAACGTACTTTAGGAAGCGTTACGTTTTCTAAGTTGCTCAGTTGTATATAAACAAGATTCCAGTCAAATACACGTATGTCAAGGAATTTATAGCAAATGCTTTCACAGAGAAAGTTCTGCTCTTCAGGGGAGAGTTTCTATTGATATTTGGCTGCAGTTGTAACTATTACAATCCCACACGTGTGAATCTCATTAACTACTCTGCTAGTTGTTTAAACTAACCATCCAAATATCTCGACATCAGTTAGGAAATCACATCAGTGCAGTTTGACACCTGCTCAGAAACCTGCATTCCTATTAGAGAGAAAACTTCAGCAAATGCAAAAGATGTTTTGAAACGCTTCAGTATTCAGTACGCTTCAGCTGATTAAATAAATACTGTATCACGGATTTTAAGACTCTCTAGAGAAACACATCTTTGCATCCAGACGACGTCTTTCTTTTGGGACAAACCAAAACAAACATTATCTGAATCATATCTGTCGGTTTCCAAAAAAGCCCCCAGACACCGAGACAAGCAAACAATTGCAGGGCTTCAGCTGGAGACTCAAAGGAGGACTAGCGATCATAAAGCAATGGTCTGATTGTCTGTGGCAGTTCACACTGTAAGTGGGGCACATTTCCATACGATTTGCATGATCCGTTTAATTGGTTTAGTTTGAAAACACTTTAAGGGAAAAGTCGTGTGGATTTTCTCCGGCTGCATCAGCCTGAAATACAATGAAGAAATGATGGAACATCAGAAGACTGGACTCAGTCACTTCAAGCATAAATCAGTTATTAAGCAGTTTCTTTTGGTTTCATCATCAACAGTTTGCAGCATGACCTCAACTGAGGGGCTGATGATCATTTTGACTGAGATGTTGTGACACATTCATCACTGCTTTGCAGGATTTCTTTGACATGTTGAGACTTGTCCATGAACTCAAACCCACATTTTTGTGCAGTACGTTTTTTTAAATAGATAAATAAATAAATCTGACTTCCCTCATACTGCATACTTACAGAAGTAGTTCTGTAAAGTGAACAAAAATGAGTTAAAATCCTGCCTTGCTGCACCTCCACACACCTGGCCAATCACTGTGTGTGGAGGCGTGTCAAGGTGGGCGTGGTTGTGGTGTTATTCTTTGCCAGCTGACTGTAAGAGCTAATGCAGGATTGTCTTTTTGTTTCCTCCAGACTTTTGGGGCCGATGACGTAGTGTGCACACGGATTTACGTCCGGGAATGAAGCTCTGCAACCTTCATGAGGCAGAAACCCAGTTGGACCACGACTTGTTTAAACCCAACAGCACTCTGTCATGCTAACACGCTAACACATTTGCAAAGTATCCTGTGTAATCTCTCGGCATTTATCTGCGTAGTCTCCACAAACAATAGCAATGTCTCTGTAATCTGGTTATTTGTAGTGAGTATTGTGTCTGCAGTACAGTAGCTGGATATCTCCATATCTGCAACCCTGGTGTCAGCTGTTTACGTAGGATTTAGTCATCAGTTGCATCGATTAAGTATTCAAGTTTAATGACATGAAACAATAAAAACGGAACGACCTGTATCGGAGCGTCTCCCTTGATATGATGCATCTCTGTTAAAGTTATCCTGTGGAGTTTACGTGTAATGTTGTGTTAGCTGCGTTATTCCCATCAGCTGGCAGTATTTCTGCCTCCTCTTCACCTCCTTCTGTTGGTACGTTGCTCTATTTCTTGACACATTACTGCCACCAACTGTCAATCAGTGGAAGGGCGTGGCTTGCACTACACATTTGCATTACTGCCCTCTGCAGATGATCACCTGGACGTGTCACAACATGGACGAGCAGAGAGACCCGCTCATTAAAGGGTTGCTCCATGGCACCCCTAGTGGTCAAAAACTCCACAGAGCATCTTTAAATGAACACCAAATAGTTACTGAGGTTCAAATATCATTCCTTACCTTGAAAACAGTTGTCAAAACAATGTCATCTCACGGTCCATTTAGCAGCTGTTCTGGAGCTTTCGTCAGCAGGTGAGAGTTTCCTCAGTTGTCATGGAATTATAAATATTAAGATTTGTTTCAAGCACTTTAAACAGTAACTGCACCCAGTCCACTAATTTGGTCACGATGTGTACAGGAGAGTGAGAACGGACAAGTTCAGGGAGACAAAAACTCAAAGGCAAAACAAGAACTAAGCAAGTAGACACCTGGCAACAAGGATGAACGGACACTGGAACACAGGAAGTGGACCAGTACCCGTAGGGAGTGGCTGATGAGGGAATGAGGTGCAGCTGAGGGGAACGAGGGGACTGCAAGGCAGACGGGAGTGGCAGGACCTGGAATGACCGGGGAAAGTCTGAGGGCATCTGGTGGACGGCTCGAGGATGACAGGTCTGGGGAGGCGGAGGAAGGAACGTGGTCTGGCTGGCTCCGGGGACGAGAGAGAGGCTGCGGGGACGGACGGAGAGACAAACTGACAGATCTGTCTCGCTCTGACGCCTGGTGGTACAGATCACACCTGACCTGGTTGCCTTGCTCTACTGTAACAAGCCCTATGAATGTCTATGAAGCTATGAAACAACTGGTGTATGTTTGGAGTAACCTGCAAGAAGGGTTAGGGTTACTCAGACACACTTCTTAAAAACCCTAAACTGCCCCTTTAAAAGAGCCCTCACGTCCCGTCATGCTCCAGCCTCCCCACTCCCTGCTGCCATTCGTCACTTGCTCTGCTTCTTCCCAGACACTCCCGAGAGACTCGTCTTTGTGTCTGATGCAGTTCTGAGGCAACAAGATTAAAGACAGAGTGGGACGGCAAGATAAGACCAGACAGACTGGAGCACCCCGTCGCTCCGGCGTGACTAATGCCACAGTTGCACATTTACATGAGTCGTCTGTTCACGGAGACAGACAGACAACATGAGAGCTTTCACTGTTGCCAATGGGTTTTAGATCGAGAGGATCATGTGGAGACATCTGGTATTTATTGCATGATGTATTTTGAAATCAAAGTCTCACACAGGAGTAGATGTGAGAAAGGTGGAAAGGTGTCGTCCTGAGCGAACAGACACAGTCGCTTCATCTATCTGACCTCTTTTGCTTCACCAGCCTTTCTAACCTGATTGCCCAGTGGTCTCTGCTGCCCCTCCTTTTACCGACAAGGTGGTCAGATGGAGACGAGAAAGTTAAATAAAAAGTCCAGTGAACAGAAAGGCAAATAAACAATCAAAAAGAATAATAGATGAGACAATGTTAAAACATATGTGGTGCTGGTGTTACACCTGGACCACTTTCAGGAATGTGGGATGACATCCTGCAGAGAGGCCCAGAGGTCTAAATCAAGGGTTAGATGGGAAAGATGGAAAACATGTATGAAAAACCACGAGGACCTTAGTGTCAAGTCGCTGCTCAAGAAGCCAGTTGAACTGATTCAGGCACCTGGCTATAGATGCACCACCTGTACCCCCCATCTGAAGGTGGTCTGGGTATGATCAATGTGAAGACACAGGGCTCACGATGCAAGCTGGCCCAGAAGTGTGAGGGAAGGGGAAGAGCTGTGGGTATTTGCTGGGGAAGAGGTTGTGGACTGTAGAGACCTGGTGCTCCGATCATACTGGAGTGGAAGGGTGGATGGATAGACGGGCAGATGGTAAGACAGTCAGGAGACGAACGGACGGCTGACGGAGGCTTCATACTCTAAACTACAGTGCAAACATATTCTACAAGTGTCTCAAAATGATTCAATCTTTCATGAAAGAAAATCTCTTTAACTTACGTTTTGGATGTTTCTTTGGGTATTTGATCCAAACCAGCTCATGACTCACTCATGTAACAAAATGTGAACATTATTATCAACTACTGGTATTCACGCTCTCCTCTTTATTTGCTTGTAGGAGGAGTACTCGCTCCTTCTTTCTCTGTTGGGGGGCTTTTTATTTAAAGGTCTTCTTGAGGCAAACAGAGCTGACCAATAGATAAATGAACATATTCACACAGGTTGTGAGTCTATGACTCAACTGAAGCAGGAAGAAAACTGTGTTCCATTTTCTTAGAAATCTGGGTTTTGACTCTTCTAATTCAGCTTTTGTTTTATTTAAACTGTGTTTCAGAGCTGCTCAGGAGCTAATTTACTGCTTTGGCTCATGAGCCAGGCAGGGCACCACTACCACACAAATCTTTCTATTAGAGAATCATTGGGCAACTCATTCAAGACACTTCCTCGGAGCAGGTGCACAACACATGAGTTTATGATCCGGGCCAAGGCGGCCTCGCTGCAGTGAGACGTGTCGCCGCCTCACCAGTGGTCAGGGGCCTTGGCGTGGACTACAGTCCCGTCCTCGGGGTGGATATGGCGAGAAAGTGGCACAACATCAAAAACAAAAAGCAAATCTGTCTCTGTCCTTCACGGCTGCCAGGGATTAAAAGGTTGTCCTTTCAACACTCGGCCTTGCGAGGACTAACACAGTTCCACGGCGACTGTTCCCATTCCTCAACGCCAAAGCTGCTGGGTCGAGTCTATACCACCCCTGCTTTTTGACCTGGTATCGCCTGAAAGAATGAGTTTCCTCCTCAGTGCACCACAATGCTCCGGGAAGCAAGGGCCAGGGCGCGCGCCTGCTGTGATGTTAATTTAATGACAAGCTGCTGTTCAGATGGCAGGTCCAAACAGCTGAATAAAGGGATTGTTGTGCTTTGGCTCCATTTTGTAGGGAAGGGGCCCCTCCGCCTGTTTTACTGCTCTCTTCTGGGCCCCAAACAGTGGAGCCTCTGTGAGTACAGTGGAGTACAACGCCGCTTCCTAAAAAAACAAACAAAAGTTTCCCTCCCTCCTCTTCTCCACTTGGTGTCCCAGTTCAGCTCCTCCAAGGGCTTTGGAGTTTGGGACGCTGCTGAAAAAGGCCCTTTGGGTTTCCTGCACAATAAGACCTTAGACTAATTAGTGCATACTTTATTCATTTGCTTTGTTTTGGTCACCGCTCCTATCGGTAAGTGGGAACACGGCAACAATGTTGAAAAGAGGTCCGATGGGGCGAGAAACACGAGCAGTCAGATGATCAGACACGTTTTAAAGAAACATCCAGGTTAGCCAAACTAATCTAGAGGAGAAAATGAAGACAAAAGGTGAAATGTTGTAGTTGAGAGCTGTGCAATGAGGGACTGCTGCGCTCACTTTGAGTTGTAGCTCCACATGAAGCAGCTGAGATAAAGCTTGTTCAGCACTCATCAGAGCACATGTTGGAAGCACTTGCTGATGAATTTGAGGCTCTGTTGATGACAACTTTATTAATTATTATTATTATGAAACACCTGCCAATGAGATTCTTCACAACCTGGCAACCCAAAACGTCTTTTTATCATTGTCTTATAACTGATCTACAAACCATCAGTGAATGATTTATTAAACATTAATAAAGCCATTAGTTATAAAGGATGACTGGTACCAAAATAAAACCAGCTGTCAGGAGATGCTGATCAGAGCACTTGTATTTCACCCTGGCAGGTGGTGCTGACTAACGCTCCACTCTGGTGTAGCAGGTGGAACATGCAGCACATTAACCTACATGTATTGGATATGAACACTAAAGGGAGGATGGAAAAGGTCAAGTCCAGCCAAGTGTGTGTGTGTGCGCTGTCACATTAAATTACCCAGCATGCTTTGTGTCCCCAATGACTTTCATCTTGTGATATATTTAGTCACACTCACGTCTCAATAAATGGTTTTCTCAGGAGGGAACGCGCTCATGTTCAGAGCGCTCTGGGCTCAGAGAAGAAGAAGAAGAAGAAGAAGAAGACAGGAATAAACATAATGATGATAAAACAATCACAATTCAAGCACCTGACTAATATTAACACCCAGAGCAACCTCTGAGTGTATTACATGGCAAACATTATAATAGTGGTTTTGTTTTAGCTCATTAACTTTACAGCTTTAGGTTTCTGCAGATCTGTGGAAAATATTCTAAATGCGAGGTTCTCAGTTCCTTTAGTCTCTCCTGGTTTCTGTTTACATCAGCAGGAAATGCCGACTAACCTGCAGAAACGTGCTTTAAATAGTTAATTTCTCACATTTCGTTGTCTTTGCTTTTGTCTTCTTGCATGCAGGCGGTGATTGTTTGCATTCAAGGACGCTGCAATATGCTGTGTTTCAGAGATGCAACCAAACACTAAGAAACAATCACACCATCCTTGTCGCAGTGTCAACGTTTGCTTATTGTTTAACTGTCCATCGTGGGATTCAAATTGAGCTACATGTCAGTATTTCGCTGTGTGGGAAATATTGTGATAAACTTTATCCAGTTTTGGGCAGAACAGTTAAACAGTTACGTCAGTATATTTAATCATCATGTCTGAGTCATACATCATCAATAAAGTTGAATTTCTCAACTTTGAATGCGAGTGCCGACTTCCAGATTGCTGCTGGTGTTCATTAGTCCACTGCTTACCACTGCGGTGATATTAATGCCAGGAGATTGTGTGGTGTTTAATGGAGCATTTCTAATGTACTCAAATAACAAGCAGGCACGGCCGATGTGTTAATAATGCAGGCTCGCGGCACAGTGATGCTTTGAGATAAATGCTAACTTCAGCATGCTAACAAGAGCATGAGACAATGCTAACAGCAGGTATAATGTTTCCCATGTGTACCATCTTAGTTCAGCGTGTTAGCATGCTAACAGTTGCTAATTGGCACTATACAGCTGAGGCTGATGGGAGCGACACTAGTTCTGCAGGTATTTGACTAAATGAAAAGTCACATGATCCCCATGTGAACCAAGTGTCATGACAATCCGTCCAGAAGTTGTTCCCAATAACATTTAACTCAAAGCCATAAATGAGGAACAGTCAGAGGATCAGCAAAGTCTGCAGGATTCATCCTCTGGGAACCACGAGCGTCAGTCCATCCGTCAGCTGTCGAGATATTTCAGTCTGGACCACAGTGATGGGTCGACTGACCGTCACCACGGCTACGATGTGAGAGCTGTTGCACAGTGTTCTTTATGTTCAACGCTGCAGCTCTGTGGTCTGTAGCTCTGTAAAGATGTGACAACACGAGCGACCGTCTTGTGTTTGACATCTCTGCTGTAAAATGGCCATTAAAAGGTTGAAACAGTTGGTGGAGATTTTCTTTTCTTGTCTGTTGACGTTGCACAGCAGCTCGCAGCGGTTATGTAAGAGTGCCAGACTTCACTAATCCTTTTATAGAGCAGAGGAGCCTGCAGGGTAGCGCTTTCTCATCATCAAGACGAATCAGCCTGTGCAGCAGACGTCTCAGCCGGGCTGAGAAAGATCCTCTCATGTAGACAGAAACAGCCTCTGGATGCAGCGGGTAGAAATCACCCACAAACTTGTGAGACAGATGAGTTGTGAAAAAAAGTGATGAGTGCTTTGTGTTATTAATAGCTGCTCCAATTCATGCTTCTTATTCCTCTAATCCGCCGGTCTTCAAACCTTATAACCCATTCTAAAAATACATCATAGTTTTTGGTTAATCTGCTCTGATTCAGCGACGCTATCTTTGTTTGCGCTAACAGAGTGAAAACCTGTCGTCATGCAAATGCTGCTAACTTCTTGTCTTGGTTGCCAAGATTGTCTGCTCCCCCGGGAAGTATGGGACAAGTATTCAGAGGTTTTGTTCCTCTTGAACGCGCTGCAGCCTGTAAAAGAGTGAAAGTGCCTGTTGAAGTTTGAAATACAGCAAACACTGTAGAAACCCCCGCCCCCCCACAGACACGAATAAAGAAGAGAACATCTACGTGGTCACTCTCAGTGAGTTAATTGCTCTGCATTGTGAGAGCCAAGGCCTCCAAGCTTGAAGGACAATAGCGGCTCTGTGGTTGTGACAATAGCTCTGCTCTCTGAGTCAGAAGTTGCGGAAGCGCCGACATCAGGGAGCTGAAAGCTGCTGAACGTTCAGGAGCGTGCACTCCAAGGAAGAAATCACGCAGAAGAGCTTTGGGGGGAAAACCCCCTCCGCTCCCCCTCAGCCGGTGCTGCCTTTGAGGAACTGATTGTTAGCGCTGCCAGTGGGGGGCGTGGAGGGCTCTGCTGGCATGCGTCGGCCTCACTCCTCGTCAGGGCCTCAGCGCCGCGACGGCCAACTGGGTAAAGGGTGTGTGTCATTGACTGGATGTGTTTTGTTGAGGGTCTGAAAGCTGCAGGTACTGTGAGAGCAGATGTTCAGACTCTCTGCCCTCATTGTACGGTACGTGGGACCACCCAGAGGCCTGCTGGAGCCCGGACAGGTTCCCTGAGGAATCCACTAGCGATTGTCCCCCATCAGACCTGAATCTCTCTCAGCAACCACTGAGTAAACCCCTTCAGGTCTCTCAGGTCCTTAAAAACCTTTATAACGCATGTGACAGCAGATGGATGTGATCTGAGCTCATGTGACATGTGATGTCTCAGTGGGCTGAAACAGCTGCCACATCATTTTCAAAGCAAACAAGTGTGTTGAGATGATAAGCAGTGTGCTCATTGATCAGCCGCCACCTGGTGACTGTATTAGTGATTAGTGAGCACTGATTGACGTGGAAGCAGGAAATCTAAAATATAAGTGTTTAATAACTAATAATAATAATCAGTCAATTAAATGATTTGTTGATTATCAAGCAAAAATGCCAAACGACCATTGTTTCTGCTTTTCTTCATTAAATTGAATTAAATTGAAATACTTTTGGACTGTTGGCTGTACAACAGCTATCTGGAGATCATCTTGGACTCTTTTATGGTGGACATTGTCTTATTTTATAGACTAAACAATAGAATAAAACCCATCTATCAACTCATTAATGGAACTACTGCCTGGAGTTTACTGCTGCTGGTGTGATGAAAACTGACTGGAGGGAGGAAACCAAAGAATCTCCCGTCATGATGATGTTGGAAACATTACACACACATAATCAGCTGAATAACAATCTGTACATTAAGACCATGAAGCTGGGACCACATCAAGTCCTTGAGCGACTGTGTGAAAGACGCCAGCAGCTCTTTGTGTTGGTGGACAGTCGGAGGGCGCCCTCTGCAGGACTTGAAGGGAATAGATCATTTCATCATTTGATGGAGAACACGTCTGTGCTGAGCACCACTTGCTGATGTGTGTTCAGAAATGCTTTTTTAAATCCTCTCTCTCTACATTAGTACATTTTGGAAATTAAAATTAAATCAGCATTCTGCAGAATTCACTGACTGACCTGTTTCATACAGACCCAAATCCAGAAGGGACAATATGACCTAGAATTACTTATGATTAAATCAAAATGTTCAGTACTTCCCAGCAGTATGCAACAATAATTCCTAATGATATAATCAATTAAATTAACCGACCTGGATCCAGATAAGCGGCAGAAAATGAGCGGATGAATTAACTAATTAAAAACAATTAATTTATTTAAGTTTTGGCTAAAATGGACATTTGCTAATTATGAGACAATGAGCTTCCGAGCTACTGTAGTCGACTGTATCGAGCGTCTGCTGCAGGTCTGACGAGGACCGGCCGAAACTCCACTAACAATGACTGAACGGCCTCCTGCAGCTCAACCCACTGTCGAAACGTCTCCTGAAGGCCTACGATCAGATCCAAAAACCCTCTGGTAGAAAGTACCATTACTGCTAACAGCAGGCAGGAGGACAAGATTCAGCACCTTTGTAGATTATAATTGATCGAGTGGTCGAAGTGGATGTGAATGAGGCCTGCGGGCTTCTTGTCAGTCTCACATAGCAGACCTCCACACTTGAGAAAGATCAACCCATCATCATTCTGGGATGTTTGTATTTCTTTAAACCAATCACACGCAGACAGGAAGGGGAGGAGGATGCCGACTGAAACAGTCGGCCAATGGCAGACTTATTCCTACAGCCTACATCCGGAGAGTCAGACCAGCTTCTTGTAGTCTTAAGTGCCAGGAAGTACAATTTAAAAACTGTTTCTGACAAGAAAACCAAGACGGAGTGTATATTTATAGTTATATTAATAGTTAAGTGTTTGAGAGGTTACCAGAGAAGCTTCGGCTTCACTGCCAGTTTAACGGAACAGAAACGATTGAAGGTGACAAGTGTGAAAAAAGAAATCAGTCAACAACTCCACAAAGGGCTCCGTAGGCTACAAATGTCGTTTTTATTATTACTTTAAATAATGTCTAAATAAAGGGACTAAAGACATGCTCGTGTGACTTCTTCCATTATCAAAAATATGGTGTGGGGGTGATGTGTGCAGCAGAAATCTATCCAGGGAGGGAAGCGTGCATCACAAGGTGAGACCGTTGTGGAGTCCGTTCATCTGAAGACTGAACTTTGAAATGAGTCCCACCATCACCACGGACGGTGTCGGTTGTCAAAAGGGGGGGGGGGGGGCAGTGATTTTTACCAACCAAATGTCACATTCAGAAGAAAAGAAAATGTTATTTTTCATATATAAAAACTGAAAGACCTGGATACATTTCTACTTTTCCACATGTTTTACTACAGAAATTAAAAAGAAAAGACATAAAGGAAAACACAAAGGGGGGGAAACAGCTATTTTTATAATCAACTCCCTTTGGTAAAAACTGTAATAAATGGTCTTGCATTTGTCTTTTTCATATACATACTAACTTTAGCCATTTATCACTAAAGTCCACAGTAAGCTTGGAAAGTATTACTAGCACAACAACACAGATCTGTCATAAAAAGTCTGAGACTATATACAGTGTATTTACAAGGTGAGCGGCATGTGGACGTGTGTGTGTGTGTGTGTGTGTGTGTGTGTGTGTGTGTGTGTGTGTGTGTGTGTGTACAAGCTGGTGTATTGGCGGAGGGCAGTTTAAAAAGGTTGGCTTCCAGGGCGGCGAGGATCATTTGTGTTAATAGAACTATATATAATATATATACACAACACATACACTGGAATACATGTCAGTATCTGACATTCACAAGCTATACAGTTTTACAGTCTGAGACCAAACAGTGTTGTGAGGCTAATTTCTTTTTTTTCTTTTTCTTTTTTTTTTACATAAACGCAGTGCTTTTTGACGTTAACCCGACAATACTGCTTGGGGCTCAGGCACAGTTTCTAATAATGCTGCCATGTGTTTTGGAACAAGGAAATGTCACCCTCTTTACGTCTAGTTATAGGTACATAATTGTGATTTGGCCTTAACGCAGGAATGTCTGAACCAGATCTCTCAGACTTTGTTGTGCTCCCTTCCAAACCTTCAATCTGGGAAACGAAACTTTTGAAACAACATTTTCCTCTTCCTAAATAAGTGCACTTGTCCACCATATTGTTTTCCATGGATATTGTAGAATAACATTATCATAAAGAAATCCCTGTACGATTGATTTCAATGGAGCTCGCACTCTGACGGCTTCAGACAAAATGGTCGGAAGCTAAACCGAAGCTCAGTTGTGATAAAAGTACAAAAAGCACCACTCTATCTCTCACAGGCTGACCGTTTACGTCGCTGAGCCCCCTGGAAAAGGCTCAGGGAAGTTGGTTTGAGAAGTGGCTCCGAGTGCTGGTAAGAGCTCAGGTCTGCGACTGGATCATGACGATTCCTAAGTTTTGGCACCGAAGGCCCTGCACAAAAATGGGCCCAGCTAAAAACGCTGGTAAAATCAGTAATCCTGCCGCCCCGGGTGCAACGTACATGGTAGCTAGCTTAATTGTGCTCCCATGTCGGCCTTAAAAACACATTAATAAGCCCTCGTCCCTACCTCTACTCCTGACCTGTTTGACTTCAGACCAAACACCCCCACAAATCAGTCTCTCTCCCCCGTTCCTCCTCAGCTACGGCGCCTTGCTGGGCGTGCCGTATTTGACGCGGTACTTGTTGATGTGCATGAAGTGGAGGACCTCTGGCTGGCGGGCGGTGGTGCAGGGTAAGAGGCCGTCGCGCCCCTCGCCCATCAGCCACTTATTGGTCTCGGCGCTCATGTCGCGGGTGACGTGCTCCTTGGCCCACGTGTCCACCCAGGCCTGGAAGCGTTTGTGCAGCCGTGTGCTCACCCTCTCATGTGACTGAGGAAAAACCAGATGGACATTCTCGTCATTAAGTTGTCAGAATACTCAGTGACAGTTACACCCCCGTGGTTACGGATGTGACTCGCCGGTGTTAAACAAGTCTTTAACTCTGAGCCCTGAAGCTAAACGCAGTGAACTGAATCATCGCTCACCGACTGATTGAGGAGCTTTTTACATTGGAGCTCCAACACTCAACCGTCGGCTCAGCCGTGATTGACACTACGTCCTTCTACAAGCACAGGCGCGGTGTGTACTGATTTTAAAAAGGAGTCATTTGACATTTTGGAAAATGTGCTTAAATCGCTGAAAAGATGGATATCGCTCTCATATCTGTAAATTAAACTTCAATCTACATTTTGAACTGCGAATGTTTCATAAAAAGGTAAATACGTTTTCTCAAAGGCCTCAAATCTCATAACAAACTCCGACATATAACACCCTCACTGTTCCGCCCAGAGGCTTAAACACAGTAAGGGAGTCAAGGAGAAATCAATTTGGCAAAGTGACTGAGGGGGTCATCTGGGGGCCAGTGAGGTGCAGTGAGTACCTGGTGGGCTCGCAGCAGGGCAGTGCGGCGGTACATGTAATCCTCAGACTTAAAGACGTAGACCATCTTGTAAGAGTTGAGTTTGAACATGCACTCCATTTTCTCCTTTTCCAGGGATTTCTTGCCACCCTCGCAGGCCTCTTTGTCCAGCTGCTCTCGGCCCTTCTGGTACTTCCTGATCCGCCTCAGATTCCTGGTTAACACAGCAAAGACAAATGAGACGAGAGAGACTAATGAGACGCAGCAGGAACGTGTCAGAACAAATCGATTGGACTTAATCTAATCACGAGGACTCATGCTGGACTTTTTAATTTGACTTTCACAGGGAGAGATGTGATGTGAGACAGCTTAATGAAAAAGATACTCTGATGAAAATCCTGACCATCAACAGCAACTTATTAAAAGAAATAAAATAACTCACCGGGGAAGAAAAACTGGCTTCTGAGCGAGGTGCTCCCTCAACTCAGGAGTGGTAGAATCTGGGTTTAAGTAGCGTCCAACATAATCAGACCAACGCTGTGAACAAAACAGTCAAGAAAACAAATTTAAGACACAGATTAGGTCCATAAACACAACTACCAACACCAGTATGACCAAAAGCTCCTGGCTAGTGTTTCCACTCCAGCAGGAAAAGTGAACTCACTTATTAGACAAAATGTAAAAATGAGTTCCCTCATATAATATGAAGATAATAGTCAAATCTATTAATCATTATGACATAAGAAGCCAAACTAAACATCAGTGTGGGAATTTAAGACTACTTGAAAGCCAAACACGTGGTTGGGAATTTGCACCACATGTGGCTTCTGAATAACAACGTTATTATTTATTTATTATTAAGTCTTTGTTCACAAGCCGAACCTTACAACCGGCAGTCTGTAAGGTTTCTTTTACCTCAGCCTCCATGGGCTCGTCTGAGTTCTCCTCCTCTGTGTCGAGCAGCTCCACCGTGAGCTGCACCTGCCCTCTGTTCCTCAGAAACATCACCTGAGAAAGTGACACAGCAAGTGTGAAGCACAATGAATTCAGTGCGTGAGACTTCTGAGAGCCAGGATGTCCTGAGGGGAGCTGCGGCATCAACATCAGTAAGACGCTGTGTTTTATGGAACGTCTCTCACTTCAGTGAGCTGCCTGATGTCAAGCGTCACTGCACGATGAGTTAGTTTCAAGTCATCATTTACAAAATTGGATCTGTTATTTCTTTTTTGAAAACTTGATGTGTCAACCGGGCAGGTTATCGACTGTAAAATGAAGCTTTCAAAGTAGGTCAGAAAGTGTGGCAGGTGGCCCTAAGCTGCTCTATGAGAGCACCTTTCACTTGATGTCATGTTATACGAGTTGGTAAGCTGCAGTCGGCACATTCATGTTTAGCAGGCCGGCCGCTCTGTAAACTTTTTAGACCTCCTTTTAGAAAAAGACCTGACACTGAGTTCAGCTGTCTGTGATTAGAATACGCACAGCTCTGCTTGTATTTCACTCACACTTTGTTACAATGGACAGAATTGAAATAAAAACCCGTGTGAGAAACCCTCGCGGTCTCAGTTGGTTAGGGTGGGATGTTCCTCTCTGCAGCAAACAAACTTCCATATCTAACATAACTTCTATGTTTCATGGCACAACCCCCCCAGTTTTCCAATGACTGTGGGAACGTCACGTCATTCACCTTGAAGCAGTTCTCATCAGACATGAGCTGCTCGGCTTTCCGCTGGTAGGTGGCCTCTGTGGAGCTCCTTGAAGACTGGGTGGACATGGTTCCTCCACTGGCGCCGTTAGCGCTCTCTGAGAGGTAGAGGTCTGTTACTTGGACACAGATCTCATCACTCACGATGTGCTGGAGCTGGATGGAGAGAAGGAATTGTGTCAGAATGTGCTGAAACAAGAAAACTGGAGGTGAGAGAACGGACAGGCGCTTACCTGCCGGACGATGCTTTGGATGAGCTTGTCCATCGTGAAGGCGGTGTAAGCGTGAATGGTGAACATTTCCCTCAGCGAGTCCTCGTACTGAGAAGCCTCCATATTTCCATCCAGCAAATTCCTAACCATCTCCAAGAATGCCGAGTAGTAATCTTCCACCTCAATGTCCACTAGAGAGAAGAAATATGACCAGAAATCAGACGGCTAAGTGGATCAGCACATGGCAGATAAACCGGCGCTGTTTCAAATCAATCATTTTGGCGAGCGGCGCTCATTTTGGCAGCAGTTTAATTTTCCAATTCGGAGTGATTCTGTAGTTCAATATACGGGAAGATTTTGTACTCATCCACTTTTAGTTATCTTTACTCACTTTTTCAATATTTGTTAGCTTCAGTAAAACTTTTCTTGCAATGTCCATTGTTTGCAACAACCCTACAAACATTTTTAAAATGCTTTTCAGATTTTCTCTGGGAAAAGAGGAATGTGAATTGTGTGTTAGAGAGCAGGAATGTGGCCCAAAATTCAATGGAAACAGAGGTTTTATGTTCTGTCCTCAACAGGAAACAAACCCAATACAGTTAATTAAGAACACAGTTAATGTCTGTTGTTACTCACTGGGCTCCTTCAGTCTCAGCTGGATGGCCGGATTGTCGTTCTTCTCCTTCTTCATTCCCAGGACTTCCCTCTCCCAGTCTCGTTCTCTGACCTCTTCTTCGATCTGCCGCTCCGCCTGCCCGTACAGCCGCAGCAGGCGCGAGCACAACGTCTGGTGCAGCCGCAGGAAGATGTACCAGTTGTTGTTGACGTAGAAGAGGTTGTAGGCGTCGTCACAGCCGCGCAGCTTCTGCGCCGCCGTGCTGCTGAACAGCAGCTTGGACTTGGAGGGGCTCCCGCTGCCGGGGACGCCGTTGTGCTTTTTGGAAGCGCCTTCCTCCAGATCCATCTCCTCTTCCTCCTCCTCCTCCTCTACGTCGGAGAGCTCGCCCCGCTGGGAGAACAGCATGTCGGGGATGAAGTGGTAGATGACCTGTTTGATCTTGTACTTGTCCTCCTTCTGGATGCTGGTCTGCCGCTTGACGTGGTGGATGATGAGCGCTGCTGCGTCCTCCAGGATCTGGCTGTCCTCGTACGCCAGCGTGAGGTGGTGGCCTGTGGGTGGAGTGGCGTTCTCCTCAGACGCCTGCTCCTGGCGCTGCATAGCAAAAACAATTCAATGTCAGCACTTTGGATGCCCAGAAGGTATGATTTTGTGTGATGCTGACGTCTCCTGTTTATGTTCTATAAAAACACTGATAAAACGCTAACAGTGGCTTTTGGTTAATTAATGTTTTATTCCATATTTTGAGTTAAATGTACCTCATCATAAATGCTTTCGATTTCATTCAGCAGGGACTTGGATCGAAGCACTTTGGTGTCATTCTGCTTGAAGTTGATGCCTTGATGGTCGAGAGACTTGAGGTAATACTTCTCGTTCTGCTCCCTCCAGATCTTGTTGAAGCCTCGCTGGGCTTCCCGCCACTCCTCCTCCTTGGTCTTTAACCTGGTTACAAAAGAAGGCAAAGTCAAGTAAACACGACATTTTAAAGCAACATCTGCAACTTTCAAACTACAGCAGAGGTGTCGCTTGTGTTACTTCACATCATCACGAGACACAGACATCTGCTGCGACATCGTGCAGCTGCTGAATTAAAATACTGTTAACGGTGCGACTTCTTTTCAAACCCTTTCGCAGAGATGGACACTGTGGTCTCTATCTATGAAAGCACACATTAGATCTGAGGAGCCATTTTAAATCCCCCACTCCAACATCATGTTGGCTTTTCCTTCCCTGTTAGTGGGTTCACTAACAAACTCTCAACTAAAAAACAGCTTCTATTTCCAAATACATAGATCAATTAAAGTGAAATATGAGAGGTAACAGATACATCATTCAACAGTTGGTTCGACCCCCACCTCTTCAACACGATGGGGATGGCAACAGCCGGGTTTTTCTTCAGGCCATCGATGATGTCGGGCGCCTTGTCTCCGTATATCCTCTGGATGGCCTTGCGGTGGACGACCTCCGACGAGCCGCCCAGCGTGTTGTCCAAGCGGAACTTGGCCTGTTCCTCCGCAGACATGCGGGACAACTTCCGCTGTACCGTCTCCAGGACTCTGATGGTGGCCAGGTTGGTCTCCAGTACTACATCCAACTGTGGGAAAGAAAACACAGCCGGTTTATGTCCTTTGCTTGCTGTGTGTGCACTCTCCTTTATTTTCAATTAAAAAAGCTCATAAAGTTTCTTGATTTTCAAATATTCTCATCTGCTTCTGTTCCCCACTGACAGATTCCACGACAGTAATTAACAAGTCTTTGTTCAGGGATGTTTTAGGACAAAGATGAGAGAGACAGAAATCCAGGAAGAGGAAACGGTAACATTAAATTATATCACCCCTGTGGCGACATCAACAGACAAGTGGTACATGTTTAATGTTCCTGCTCACCTCAAAGCGCTCATCCTCACATCTGTAGATATGCTCCTCGTACTGAGTCTTCTTGGAGCTGACAAACGTGGAGTCCTCAGACCAGGAGGGGAAGGAGACCCAGGTGTCATTTAAGACCTGGACACAGCAGAAACAAACACCGTGTCATCTTTAAGGTCCACACTCGATGAATGATGAATGAATGATGTTAATGAATGGCACTGACTGTAGTTTTAGCACACGCTTCCTCTTCTCACTGTTATTCACATGTAACATCTGTCTGATGATGCGTTTTGCCAAGAAAATATGTTCCATACAGTAACTAATCTTCAACGTATGAGCGTATCTTTGTTCAATCACTAAGTTGGATATGTTTTTGACGGGATGGAGATAAGACAGCTGGAGTTTCACTAATCAAAACACTTACACACAAATGTGATGCACTTTATGACATTTTCTCTTGACTTTTAGTTTCTCTCCCGACTCTTGCTGAGAACCGCTCTCACCTCTTTACACAGTGGAGTTCTGCCGGTGCATTTGGGCTGTTGGTAGCTTTTGGGAAGGGCTCTGTAACTGGAGCCTAGTCTCTTACAGGAAGCATAATCAATCTCCATGGCGATGCCCTCGGTGGCCCGTTCCTTGGGGTATGTTTCGATGTGGGACATTTCCCGATACCCCAGGAAGTTTTTAAACCAGTTGAACAGTTCTGGGAATTTTCTGTATAACATAATGAAGTGAAAACATGTGTATGATATAAACAGTGTGCTGTGAAAAAAACATTTATGCCATTTGCCAGGTGAGACGGGTGAGAGTACTCACCCTAAAAAGGGCAGCACCAGCTGCACTAGTTCAGCCCTGGAGATCACCTCCTGATTGAAGATGACCAGACACCGCAAGAAGTTGTCGTAGGCCTCTGCACTTCGCAAGGCTTTGCGCACCTGTGGCGAGAAGTAAGTGTAAGGAGCCGAGTGGAGGCACAAAAGATGGCGTCTTCAGCATAACTCAGCTGTAGTTCTCTTTTTACATACTTCACCATTTCAATATTTTTACAGTTTACATGTTAAAACTATATTAGATTATGTTGTTTTTTCACTTCAAAGGGACACATTATTGATAAAACAATATTAAATCAGCATTTCTGTCTGAGGTTAAGTAGAACTCTTGATAATTAACCCTAAAACCTGCTTTGGCTTTAATTTAATGCTATCTGCATAACTTAGTGATTTGTTTTCTTCCTGTGTTCGTATCATTTAATTTAATAACGGTTTGCTTTTCACATAAACAAAAAGATAAGACATAGCATGAAAAAACTCACCTTCTCAAAGAACAGAGATTCTGTCCCGACTCCATGCTTGCTGGCCTCCGCCACCGAGGAATCTTTCAAATTCAGTAACTTGGGCTTCTTCTGTAACATTATGAGAAGACATACAATAATTACAAAAACAAGCCAACAACTGCAGGCGTGAAATAAAAAGGAGTCGACTATATCTTCGGCAGCGTGTACCTTGACGGGGGGCGTGGTCCCCGGGGTTGGATGACGACGGATCTGGCAGCCGTTCTGATTGGGCCTCTGTTTGTTGTTGAGCTGCAGCTTTTTGGCAGTACCGCCGTGGTCGTTCCGTACAGACTCTGCCTTCTCAGCTGTGGTCTTGCTTAACAGCTAAGGAGAATACACAACACTGATTAAGGCGAGGGTACATGAATGCGCTGTCTGGATCTCCACTAAACTACAGAGATTATTCCAGCCGGTCCGTGTTAAGAACAAGGTTTAATGCAAACTGTTTAACCGTGATCCTACACTGCTGGAGAATTGCCCCCAAAGTTGAAAAAGCATTGACAATATACCCTCTCACATAATATAATGAAAACAGTGTTTAAACTAGACAGCACATAATAAAAGTAACTCTTTGACTCCATGCTTGAAGTACGTATGCAAGTACATCTGCACTACAGCGAAGAGAAGGGTCTACTTCACGACTCGACTCACCACTGAACTGTTGGCGTCAGGGAGAAATTGCCCAAACTCCGAGAGCAGGTCCTCTTGGTTCTTGAAGAGCCTAGCTACCTGAGCGTAGACCTCCTGCTCCGTCAGAGCCGGTGTGTAGTTCCCACCAGCCTCCTTAGCATTACGCTGCTCCTTCTGTAACGGACATACACATTTTTGTTGTTGTTGTTGCACTGTACGCGTAATCCCTTACATTCTTGTTGGCATACGATGTTAATACAGGTGGTGATTTTTACAACAAACAACAAACTCAAAATCGGCTTGTATGTGTCTGCTTGGATTTAAAAGTTCAGTTCAGCCAAATTCTATGGCTCCTCCCTCACCGTGACGAAACACACAAGACTCCGAGGTCTGTTCAGTGTGTCAGCTGCCGCGAGTATAAATAGCAGAACACTGGCTGACTGCAGCCCCAGTTTGTGCCTCTCACACATAGCTGCTGGTAGCGTTGACATCAGCAGGCCTAATAAACACCTGTGACCACCAGCTCAATAAGCCACAATAGTGCTTTATGCTAAAGTATCACTGGTACCTGGTACGTGTGGAGGATCTCCAGGAAGGCTTTGTAGATGTCTGGCTGACCCTGGAAGCGGTTCTTGATCTTGTTGACGTAGTTGATGGCGTGGTTGAACTCCACAGGCTGGTTGTTCTGAATCGGTGGCCCAGTGGGGGTCCCGCTGAGTGGCGGGTGGAGCTGCATGGGCGGGGAGCGAGGAGAGGTGTATGCAGGGATGGACGGATTGCTCTGACTGCTCGGGGTCATCGCCTGGGGCTGAAGAGGCTGTGAAAGGCCACAACATTGAAGGTTTTAGGGGTATTTCACCAGAGGCTGCACCACAAAACATTTGATTTTTTTACTTGAGCTCTGTGGAGATGTGAATAACAATATATTTTGTTTGTACAACTTGTCCATTGATCAATCACCTTGCTCATCTTGGCAGGGGTGGGCTGCGTCAGAAGGGGCGGAACGGTGGTGGTTGCAGCAGACGGGAGCTGGGCCTGGTGTTGGGTAGTTGCTCCTGTTATGGGGATGTTCTGGACTGAAATGCCATGCGGGGTGATGTGGTGGATCTGACCAGGTGTGGTCACGTTGACCAGGTCGTGGTTCTGGACCTCGATCTTGTAGCCAGGTGGCAGGAAGGTGTTGAAACCCATGATGAGGTCGGGGTGCCCTTTGAAGAGCTGTGACACTCTGCTGATGACCCCAGGGGTGTCAATACTGGAAAAACATAAACGGGTGAATTCAAATCTCCCCTGGCCGTCATCCTTTCCATCACTTCTGTAATTTACGTAAAAATAAAATATAGAAGGGGCGATAACGCTTTAAAAAGATAAGGAAACAAGGTTCAAATATGCCCACAGTCATATCTGATTTATAGGTCGCTGTCGAATCTATATTCTGTCATTCACTTTGAATCATATCAACCTTCATCAGCACCTGGTACATGAGGAGAAAACACAAGCCATCAAAGCAAGCACTCAAATGCGGCTTCAACTATCTTGCATCAACTGTGATCCTGCTGTACCTGCGATGAGACTCGGATGCATTCAAAAGCTGCCAACATTGTGGGGCATTAAGAGTTTTACCAAACCAAGAGCAGCTCGTACTCTTTGAACTACATTGTTCTGAACAAATGCCAACGTGTAGCTACCATCTGCGACAGGGATCTCAGACTGGCTGTCCTCACAAAAAGGAAATATGAAATTATCTTTCCAGGGGGAAAATATGTTTCATGATTTTTCCCGGAATGAAAGACTAGTCAGAAAGGTTTTTTGGGGACACATGGGAATCGTTCTGGTTAAATATTTTATCTTGCAAAAAATCTGAATGGAATTGGAAGTTGTCCAAGGTGGGACTGAAACAGGAAGAACTATGCACATTTTGAACCAGATCGTTGGCCGACTCTGGCCGTGCAACCTAATAATTGACAGTGTTTTTCCTGTAAAATCCAACAGTGGTCTCACCTTTGAGACTTGAACTCTTTCATTATATCCAGGAAGTCATTGTAGACCTGAGGCTGGTTGCCAAACTGCAGTTTCACTTGGTCCAAGTAGGACAAAGCATCTTCCACCTTAGGGACAGAGAATTATAACATTTTGAAATCTTGACACAGACACTGGGGATAAAGCAGTAGACAAATCAGAATTTAACCCAGGTCTTATAACGCTAGTTAAAAGTTCTAAACTTCAGCACACTTTTGGTAAATGCTGTCCTGTGGACCACGATGAACCTTCTGCATGGATAGATACAACCAGGGTTAAACTGGTCATTTAACTAACTAGAAAATGTGCTCAAACAACCAGCAACCAATCAACTAAACATTCAATGGGTTAAAAATACACACATTTCCCTAAAACTTCTAATAATGTCTGTATATAGACAGTTGCAGGTTTTACTTGGGATGTGAACCTATCAAAATAAAACGGGCTGACTAACCTTGAGCCTCTGGAACTGCTGCTGGCCCTGTGCAGAGGCTTGAGGAGCAGCCGTATGGCTGTGCCCCGACATCACTGAGGGCCCATGGGACTGGACTGCCGGGCTGTGGTGGTGGGACCCGCCATGGACGGCTGGGCTCGGAGTGTGCCCGTGCCCGCCACTGTTCTGGGCCACGGTGGAAACCTGGAAAAGCAGAGATACTCATAACAATGATGGTAAGTAGTAAACTCTAGTACAAAGATACCTGATGGCTTGCACTATGACCTTTCTTGAAAGGAAGAATAATCACTATATACAATGAATGTCCAGCAATTTATCTTCAGAAAAAGCCCGACATGCTGACGGCTTAGAGAAAGAAAAAACAGAGCTTCAGTCTTTGTATCAGGCACCACAGCCTGAGTTATGAGTAACAACTGCTGTATTAGACCTAGTTTTAACTCTGAAACACCAATCTGCCGTGGACAGGCAGAGTATACCTGGTATCCCTGGGGGACGGAGTACTGGACGCCTGCTGTGGGCTGCATGTTGTCAGACACGGCCTCATACACAGCCGGGGCTGGAGCGGGGGCCAGGACGCGATGCTGGAAAGCCTCTGCGTTGCCAGCGAGGCGCCGCTGCTGGGACGCAAAAACCGTTTCCTGATCCTCCAGTCGGCGCTTCATTATGAACTCATACTTGTAAGAGCTGAGAGACCTGGGAACAAAGAGCATATAGACCTTATTTTACACTGGCAGACTGTCAAGGTATCAGAATCCATTCATTCAGCCTCTTGATTCCATTCAATCATTTGTTGAGGAATATATGGCAATCATTTTTGTAACTGTGAATTTATGGATACACACAGTGCCAGCTAGCCACTCCGGGTGTTTGGCTGTGGAGGTAAATTATTACATGGTCTCTGACATCCAGTGCTTTCAGCGGCACAGAAGAGCCTGGGGGTTTAGTCAACTACTTGGGACCGTATTGATTTTCCAACTTGTGATATCACATCTCAGCTTTCACTTGTGTTATACTTTTGGGATGTTATTTTTCTAGAACTACAGAAGATCAAGACTGTGTGTGTGTCTGGTCTCACTTTTGTTTGAACTCGCTGAGGTCCTGAGCCTCTCCAAGACCACCAAGCTGATCGGCCCCAAATATATACTGCACAGAGCCCCCATTTCCCCACCGTGCCTGTCTGATGGTGTTAAAGCGATGACTTATAATGGGAAGCACATCTCAAATGCATCGAAATGTTAACATGTACTGAATGTAAAACGTGCAGTCCCTGTAGCCAATGAGATACAGACGGCTTACGTCACCGATGCAACAAACAGGTGCTGTGGGAACGTGGGAGTCAGTCTGCCATTCACAACTTCAAGACAGCAACAACTGCCAAGCATGTGAATGAATGGCGTTATCGAAAGACGAGGCTAGAAACCCGGCGGGGGAGAATAAAATACGTTTCAAAACCCGAACATGGAGCAGAAAGTGACACAATGACTGTCAGACTGAAGTGCCCGTGCACTGAGTAAACGCTCGGTCCTCCGACAGCGGAGCCGTTCACCGACAGAAACAGCCGCGGCCAAAGAAAGCGAGGCTGCGGTAGTTACAGACGCCTCGACTTCACTTGGTGGAGTAACGTTATAGTCACGTAGAGGCAAATACAGTTATGTCTGCTAGCTACATGCTAACAGTCGTTAGCCGACAACCGGGATTCACCATCCCCTTTATGGCCTGGCAATACAAGCACCGACCTCGAGTTACAGCACGACGCTTTCCCCACGCCCGCCATTTAGAGTGTGGCGCAGGAGTGCAGCAAATAACACTCCGTTTCAAGCAGGTAAGCGCGAAAAGTAGCTGAGCTGCTAGTTGTTTGACTGCCCACCCATGTCGAAAGTATATAAAAGCGGGTTTTCCAAAAAACTACGCCGACAACTTATTTTGTCGACAGGGGCTGTGAGCTGCCAGTTAGCTGCTAGGTAATGTAAACAACACGAGTAGCCCGACACCGAGCACCATCCGGGGCTAGCAGGGAAGCACATGCAGCTAACGTTAACTATTAGCGATCTGGTTCGCTGTTGCTGAAACAGGCTATCTGAAGCGAGCATTAGCTATCGATTTACTGGAGTACTTATATCGGGTCTAGTTACGAGTGAGTGACATGCAAAGAAACCTCGATTCCCCGTGCGGTTCACTTAAAACGTCAGCTAACGGTAGGTAGGTAGCTAGCTGTGTTAGCTTGCTGAATGAATTCAGCTGAACTCACCCCTCTCCTAAATAGCTGAAGATCCCAAATGATGCTTTGATAATCCGTTATTTGTGGGTTAACCGCTACACCTCTGGCTGGGAGAGATACCAAAGTGATGTATGTGGTAAAAAGCAACTTATCAGTGGCGTGTGATTTTTAAAATAAACAATTCAAGCTGGGGACTGCAAAGTAGAAATCTCCCCGACAGAGGAAAACAATCTCCGTTCGGTTAGCTGTGGAGGGAGGCGGGGTTTGCAGATATAGTCCCGCCCCCAGGCAGGCGCCATTGGTCCGTTCGTTCAGAGGCTCCACAGAAGGGCGGGGCGACTGACGCGGGTTGTGAATTTGAACTGTCAATCAAGGATTTATCGCACAGTTACCAAGCACGCCCATTTTGACTTGAAGCGCGACACCGCCAGCAGCGAGGAGAGTCCCGCTTATACTACTGGATGTGTGGGCAGTGCCACACTAGACCACTGTGTGACTGAGCTTCAAGGCCCCTGGCAATGTTACTGTGTTGTCATTTTGACTATATGTAAATATAAAACTTGACAGGAAACATACACCTTCACCTTGTGCCTTGTCCCCCAGTACACACACACACACACACACACACACACACACACACACACACACACACACACACACACTCTCCATTTATTATAACAAATTGGACTGTAATCATCTTTCCTCTGACAGTGAAGCATCAGGCTCTTCTTTTCCCGTTAAACAAAGACAAACTGGTAACATACATGTGCATTCATTATATATATTTAAAACTCTGTTCAGTCAATAATGAATAATTACTAAATACTGTCCACTTGTACGTTCAAAACCATAACAACAACTGTGATTTTCTTTTTGACTTATAGAGCCTATATATATATATATATATATATATATATATATATATATATATATATATATTCATGACCTATTTGTGGGCCCTGTTCCCTCCAAGTTTCCATCAAGTACAGTGCACACAGCAGACTGTCGATAGCAGCTTCATAATATTTTGCACAAAACCTCCCAAAACAAACAGTACTCATATACACAGCCCTTGGTTTTCTGTGTGTCAGTTGATGAAACACAATACAACATAATGCACCGTAAAGACTAGACTTGGCGGCGACAGCAAATTACCAGGCACTATTATTGGATATATTTAGAATTTGAGTGACCTGTCTATCTGTCTATAGGATATGTTCAGATCCAGCTACTTCCTGGAGTTTGGTAAACACGTGACTTTGTAGGAGGGAGTTTGCTTTTGCACTTGTGTCCCTCCTCTTTGTGGACATTGCAGCCAATCATTGCATGCAACCGTCATTACAAATCCCAAAAAGGTGGAACTTCCAAAATAAACCATCGCCCACGACAGGCGGAGCTGCAACACCAGCCCGGGATTCCTCCTTCCAGCCCAGGCGGAGGATTCAGCAGCGACCGTAGGCTGCAGCGCACACACAGTGCTCCACTACCCCGACCGCTTTGCCCCACATAATTGCGTGCGTCTTAATAAAAAGAGAGCTAAATCACCATTTAACCAACACCACGCCTTGTTTTAATGCATATCATAAGAGTATTTTTCGGCAGCTTAACAAGTATGTTTGTTTTTTTTCAAGTTTTGTGCAGAAGCATGCAAAGACAACGCAGTGCGGGCTGCGGAGAGCCCCACAACAGCGAGCTGCACGGTCAGGAGGGTCGGCCAGCCGGGGCTCTCTGCGTGTTCACGGGCTGCACTCTCCAAACAAAAGGTTCACGGCACTAAACTGCATCATCTGCTAGTTGACGCTTTGCATGAAAGCTGGCGGGGCACGGTGAAGCCGGGGCCTAGGCGGCCAGCACTGCATCTCTGCGAGGCGGCAAGAGCTGATCCAGTTGCCCTTACTAAACAATGCCAAAGTCAAACGAAACGGGAACTACGGCGTCGCTTAATGAAAACAGCTCGGCACGGCGGAGCCTCGCCATTCTGCGCGCCCTCCAGAATAAACGCAAGCCAAACAGCAGCCCCATTTCCCCGCAGAGAGGACGCCGCGCTCCGAACAAATCATATTCTTTGTTTACTCCAATAGTCGGGAGTAAAATGTCTAACCTGTCTCACCACAACAACTCCCCCCCCCCCCCCCCACCGATCCCTCCGCGTTACATGCTCACACAACGCTGCAGACGAAATGTTTCGGCTCCCAGACAGCGGGATGCCTGCGATGATCCCCGCACAGCCCGCACAGCCCGCAGGGACACTGTTTACTAGCCCACAAAATGACGTCCTGCAGATTTGGCCATTACCACCTTATGTTTTCTGGCTTTTCTGAAGCCGTTTACGACCACCAAAAAACACCCCTTCAATTCATTTAAAGACACAAAAGGCGCGACTGGCCTCTACACGCCCCCCACCCCCCACCCCCCCGACAGCAGATACACGTCGTTCACTTGTTATAGCAACAATACTGTAAGAAATATTGAGTTTAAGCAGCTGTTACATACCCAGGAAAAAGACTCCTTACTCCGGATTCGTGTTTGTAACAGAATAGTTGGCGACGCCCCCCTCCCTCGGCATTGGCTCACACTACAAACTACGTCACTTTATTTTGAATATCACCCGCTAAAAGCGAGGCAGCAGCAGGGACTCCATTTGAGAGGAGCATCATCTGAAGTCCGGGGGAGAGATGTTCCCCCCCTCCTCTGCTGCTCTCTGTGCTCCGTCACATGTGTTTCACAGCTACACCTCAGAGCTACACCTCAGAGCTACACCTCAGAGCTACGTGACAGACAACAGCTGGTCAAATAAAACATCATTTATTGTTCCAATTTAAATGTGTATTATCATTAGAATGATAACGTGTTAATGGATCAGTAATAATCCAAGTAAATATGTAAAACAATATAACCCTTTGAAAGGGGCCAGTCTGTATTTGTACTGTATATAAGTACTTTTACTTTGGATTCTTTATTTCGCTGATAATACTTTTTAAACAAAGTTTAAACGAGGACTTTAGAGGACTGAGGAAAGTATTTGTACATTGTGTCATGACTGCTTTTATTTATAGATGAAAGATCAGAGAACTTCTTCCTCTGCTGTTTGCTGCGTTTTTAAAATCTGCCTGTCAACTCATAAGACTGTGACAACCGTCTGTACACTTTCATAAATATGATTGTGTTGCATTATTATTTCTAATAGAATGAAACCTGTCTTGTTGTAAATACAGAATAGTTTACCAGACTTTGGTCTTACTCATATTTGTGTATATATATCTATATATTAAATTAACCTCTTCATGTGAGTTACCCCTCATAACACACGTTACGCCAGAATATGATGTTCCTAAAGGAGCCGAGGCGGCCCACACTGCGTCTTTACTGGGAGAGGGAGAAGGAGTAGATGTCATTTCAAACGTTTTAACAAGATAATTGAACTTTCTTTGTGATCAGATAGAAATTCTATTCAAAGTAGAGCAATTTACATGTATGTCTGGAGGGGATCTTTAAGTCAAGATACACGTGATGCATGTATTTAGATGATCGGTAAAAATCCATATAAGATAACTTGATAACACATTTGTAAACTGTGTTTTAAATCTTTTATTTCCTTTCTTAAGGAAACACAAAGGTGAACTTAGGAAAGGTGCCTGTTTTTAGTGGTTTGAGACTTAAAAGAAAAAAAGAAAGAACGAGACTGTTTCCTTAAGAGGGTCAGTAAACTAACTCTTAATTTCATACTTGATGGAGCAGTTTCATTCATGTATGGGAGGCTGGCTTTATGATCTCCAGAGTGTTTCGTTCTGTTGGAGAACCGAACCCCCAATCCTCGAACATCTTCCTGCAGATCCAAAAACTGTTGCTTGATGGAGGGAGACTTGTACTCAGTCCATTTGTCCAATGTCATAGAAATGCAACTTTTTACATTTCTGTCTAATTACAGATTCTCCAGGTGAAGAATTCATGAGCTATTCATGATTTTTATTAGTTTGTGCATTCATCTCCACCCCAGTTAAAAACTACTAGATGAAGTCTCATGTGGTTCAAATGTGAACTCTTCAGGCTTTTTACTTCCTAGATTGATGCAGTCAGAGGCTGAGCAGTGGCAACAAGAAACAGGATTCTTGATTCAAAGTTTGTTCTCTTGGTGTCAACATCTTTGTTTGATGCGTTGAGGAGGATGATTAGAGGTCTTGGGTCTCAGGGTCTCAGATTCAGGGCCTGCGATGCAGCGACTCGTGTGATATTTGCATGTCGTTTAACAATAAATAGAAATATGTTTGAACACTGATACTTTCGAAGGTGGTCTGTTGAGACGAGTGGACACTTGACTGAGAGGATTCTGTCAGATAAAAACAGGGTTTTAATTAACAATTTCATATTTGAATGTTGCTACGGAGAGAAAACCGTCTACAGGTCAGAAAGCGTCTGTAAGCTTTACTGCTGCAATATAGAGCAATCACTTGCCCCGAGGACATCATACCACACCCAGAAATAAGCATTGTTGAGAGAGAAATACCCCCTCGCTGCTGAATTCAGCTCCCAGCATGCTTCACGGCTGCAATGTTTAATGTAGTGGGAGTACACATCATTTTGTGGGTATCTGCTGTTGCTTACACTGCTCACTTTGGTGTGGTGGTAAAGCCCACAGTTGAACTAAATTCACTGTATTTGTTGAGCGTATGCAGCAGTTTGGGAGAAATACTGCAGCCACCAGCTCTGTACTTTAAGAGAGTTGTCAGCTGAAATGACTGGTTGAATTTGGTTTAGGGTAGATTCAGTGTAGGCTGTGTCTCATCTACACTCTACAGAGTCGGGCTCATGTGGATTATTGAGACCTAAAAATATCTGTTAATGTACTGGCTGATATTTATTTTTTTTAAACAGAAACATTATTGATTTCCCCCTTTTGATTTTGTTTTAGTGACGTTAAAATGTAACGTCGCTTCCTTTCTCTCCATGTGCATGTTGTCTGTTTATTCTCTGTTCCTTACACGTTTACGAGTTTTATAAGCTCTAATATTAGAGAAGTCCTAATGAATGTATGATACAGTCAAGCTGTAATTACCAAATTGAAAATACCATAATCAACAAAGTCTTGATTGGAAAAGGAGAAATATTACATTCCCAATAAAACTGCAGGGCAGTTCTACTAAATCAGCTTAGTATGCCAAAAAACACACACCTTTACAAACAAATATGTTGACATAGTTTGTATTTAATACAGTATAGCTTGATTCAATAGTCATACGAATGATAAAGTAATAGGTTATAATAGAACAAATATAAAATTAATGTAGATAACTGTATATCCTGGGTAATCGTATGAAAACAGTTGTTGAATACAATAGAAAAATAAAATAGGGCACATTTTGCGTCCATCATTGAAAGGAAAAATAATTCTAAAATCAGAGTGCATGAAGATGGCAGACGTAAAAATGCTTCACTACAAGCAAATTCAATATGAATTCTGTAGTAAAGAACACATTTTTTTTTTCACCCGGCAACAACATAATCCAACGTATGACACAGACGCTCAGTTTTTGAACATGTGCTCTATAATAATGGCAAGATACTGGGACCAGATGAAATCACTGATTACAACCACAGTCTGTAGAACTTAAAGTTACACAATAATAATGAAAATATACTTCTAGACTTTATAGGGTGTAGGCACAGATTTGTGCATGCTTATACAGCTATTCTGTCATTAATTTCTGGTTTCCCTGTAAAACCCTCTTGATTTGTCCCAATAAAGCTCTATGCAGAGGTTTACGGTAAGTTCAAAATGTCACTAAATGTTTCAGCATTACTAACTTTAACAAGAACAATCAAGTTATCCCAGCATCACATGTAGACCTACAGAATTAATATTGACTTTTGTTTGTCATGATGACGAATCTCAGAGCACACTGGGAATAGTTATTTAAAAGTGCTAAGACATGATTTGTGTAAAAAAAAAAAAAGAAAAGAAAAAGTATTGCACTCCTCATGAGGTCTTAACTGATGACTTCCACAGATGTTCGCTTCAGTGGCACAGTCACTGCAGACTGCTCTAAAACGTGTGCGTGTGTGTGGGCGCTTAGCAATACATTCCCACAATCACTAAAGCAAGAGGGCACTGCTAGTGAGCAAAGGCGGCCAGACGCTGGTCACCGTCTGTACTGCAAGTCAGGCAATCTCAATATGTAAAACTCGCATGGACAGAAATGTACTGAGTGATCACAGAGAGGATGTAACGGCCTGATAAATGTTGATGTGCTTTACTGCCACTTTCTGAGGCTGAGAGAATGCATCATGCACAGGGATACAGCAACTTCTTGGCAAAAGACGTTTTGACTCAATTGTTTTTTGGCAACAAGTTGGGCAGTTTCACCTCCTTGTGTTCAGTATGACCCTCTGAGAACTCGCTCGTACCATCTACATGACGTGTGCTAAAAATGCACTACAGCGAATGCAATATATCCTGGGCACAGGAGGTGTAAGAACTATTACCTCACTAAAACCTTTTCTGGTTGCATGACAGTGGAGGTCCGGCTCCCTGTTTGGAATGGAAATGGTGTTCTTAGTTAAAGGATCATTTCACCCCAAAATGAAAATTGTGTCAGTAACTTTCGTCTCACCCGTGTCACTTGAAATGCCAACAAATACAATTTGTACATAAAAAGCATAAAAGTGAAGCACTTGGCGTGGAACTACAGTGTTTCTTCATGCATCTGACCAAGATGTTGTCTGCGTACAGTAACTACACCTGTGGGGAATTCATTTGGCTGCAAACAAACTTCACTGTTCTGCAGTCATACAAGTTTTAACTGATACGGGAAGAGTGGATAATGATTTCATTTTTATTTTGGGGTGAACTACTCCTTTAAGGTCCCCTTAAAATGGCAAATAAATAAGCAAAAGGTTAATGAACATTATCTCCATCACTTCAGCCACTGTGCCGGACCACAGAGCACAAAACTGCACAACACAAGAGCAGTGTGTTCACGCCACCACGTATACTCTGAGATATGTTCAGCAAAAACAAAATGTCACATTGTTGGAAGCGAGAATGTTATCACATTGAAACATCATGATGTCAACACTCAAGCCTTTTCACTGTCTTGTCTTGGTCTGGCTTGCCAATGAAGAATGGCCTAGTTTCAAAAGACAGCTTCTGTGAGGAAGTTAACTTTCCTGGGCTCACTAATTGGTCACACAACACGGCTTGGGGTTAACAGATCGACTGCAGAAGTCTCAGGGCTCGTGGATTGGTTCGGGAAGTCGGGGCCGAGGCTCACTGATTGGCTGGGAGCAGGCCCTGCCTTTGGGCGTGCTCCAAAATGGCATTGTAGCAGAAGTAGTACTGGTCCGGGGTTTGAATGCTGAAGGCCCTCTGTGTTCTCATGCGCCGCACCGTCTGGCAAACATTCAGTGAGCCTACGTCCTGTAGCTGGGACAGACAGATGTCCAGGGCACAGAAGGTACCTGCCGACATCAGGGCTTGTTAGCAGGGACACTTTTTATTGACAATGGAGCACAATTCTTATTACTTTTTGAGTCCAAATTTGGTTTAAAGCTTTATGGTCTCATCTACTCTGTGATGACCTGAGCCTCATAATGTCATTTCAAAACTGGGTGTCGGTCCCAGAAATATGTGCGTTTTATAAAACATTGATTTTGCCTGAAAACAATCTGATGAAGACATGATGAGGCAATAATCGGACGTCAAGCTTTTGGAAAAATACAATCTCAGGATCTCACCTGTTCTCCCAATCCCTGCACTGCAGTGGACCACCTGCGGGGGTCCCAGTGGGTGGCCTGTCCACTGAAGTCCCAAAGCCTTCACCATTTTCCTCTGCTGTCTCTTCACAGCTCCCAGGAAGTCAATGAGAGTGACGGCTGAGGTGGGAACGCCGTAGTCAGGCCAGCTGAGGTACTGGAAATGACTCACTTGTCTCTGTTCGCATGTCTGAAAGGATAAAAAAGTTTTTAGTGACATGCTTGTTGAGCATTAGTCGTAACTTTGAAAATTGAGTTCTGCTCTTAAAACAAGGCTTGACCGCATCATTAAAGGAACACTTACAGAGAAGATCAATACCACTCTCTGTACGCTATACACACAGCTTGAACCAGCAGGCGTTTAGCTTAGCTTAGCATAAAGTAAAGACAGCTAGCTTGGCTCTGTGCTAAGAACAAAAAAACACCTAGCAGCTTCTCTACATGTAACGTCTTAACACCGTCTCCCATCTTTAATCTGGGCATTGGGCTACATAGTTTATCCTGAATCCATCAGAGCTGATAAAGAGACCGAGATGAACTCTTATCTTTAGCTGCTACGCTTTTTTATTTCCTCCAAGTTGTTCGTTGACAAACTGAATATTGTTGCTTCATGAAAAAACTCCCCAGTATGAACAATCCTGTTGCAATACATATTCCTGCAGTGTCCAGGCTGTACCTCGGTGTTGTGCAGTTCGAGGGTGGTGTGGTTGTAGTGGGTGTGGTGGTCAACCCTTTGGTTAACCACTGCCATATGGCCGTAGACCTCCTGCCCCCCTTCCTCCAGAGGCCAATACTGTCCACACTTCCTCCGACTGCCCTCATCTGTCCTGCAGCACAGAGACAAACTTGATTCAATACATTTAAGTCACACTTTGAATTCTGACCAACCTTTAAAAAGGAGAAACTGGAACCTTTTTTGACCCGACAAACAAGTATGAATTGAAATTACCTGGTTGTCATGACGATAACGAGCACGTTCTGTTCCCAGACCATTCTCCAGAAATCACTGTAGGTCTTCTCCAGTGGGCCTACACAGATCAACAGGAGATTCAAAGCACATGACAATGACTTCAGTGATCAGCGTGAAGCAGCGTGAAGCAGCGTGAAGCATTAACATGACTCTTCCCTGTTCTCCCCTCTTCATTTACTGTTAATGATTGTTTAATCACAACATTGGCCTCATTGTGGATCCAGGCCATTTCAGTGCCCCCCCCCCCCAAGTTAAATCTTGCTGATATGTCAGTTTTCAATGCTTTTCTCAGGACACTCAAACCCACCCCCCTACATACCTCTTTAGTCTAAAGCCCACAACAAACTGGCCAATTAAAGTGGAAAAATTTGACTTTCTGTTCGTGAAATTCCTGATTTTCTTGGCAAAAATATCCATAAATCCATCTATAAACACTAATGAATATTTAAGCATCTCTTCAAATACTTCAGCCATCCAGAGAGCATTAAGTACACATATATGTGACAGTTGTACCTTGAGTACCAATGTATGCATTCCTCTGTTTGTAGCCGTCCATGAAGCTGGCATTGATGTAGTCTGATCTCTGTGGGAACAACGCTTTGTTTCAAAGATGGAAGTAACACGTCTGATGGAGTATTATGTTATTAAACACAACAGAATGAAAACACTTTGGTTACACTCATTCGCAGTGTGGCAGCCTTTCAAAATGTTGAAGCTTGGCATCTGAGAGTGACCATGAATGGAACTGGCAGCCTCTTTCCTTTGATACGAATGAGACCTGCAATACGCAGATTTAAAAAAGCACCAACCTCGTTCCTTCTGGCTTTCAAACGAACTCTGGTTTGATCAAGGCACAGCACGTCGCCATAGCGATTCCTCTCCTGATTGTAGGCTGATCTGTAAACATATAATACAAAATATTACTAAAAGATACTCACTGCTGTAGCCAGCTTCCACCAACACTTAACAATATATATATACACACACATATATATGTATATATATATACACATAGACAACTAGGACACTTGTTTTTCGGTGTAACTGGAACTGTCCCCTGAGGAAAGGTTAACTGATTCATTGCTTTTACAGAAAGTGAAAAGGGGAACTGTCTCGAGTGATGACCCCGTGCTCCAGGTGTTCGCTCCGAAGTCTTCAGCAGACAAACTCACTGTGCACAGTGGAAGGTTCCAGGCGACGGTTCGTTGCGGAGCTCCTCGTACTCCAGATGGATGCCCGAGCGCTGCAGCCTGCCGAGGTGAGTCAGCAGCTCCTGCGGGCGCATGGACTCGGGTCCGGAGACGTGAATGGAAGAATCTTCCAGGGGGATGCCCACCAGCTCGTCCACTGGGTCCACCCGGCCGTTCTGGCCCGCCAGTAGCTGCTGGTTCCAGCTGTACGCTTCCAGAGGCAGCAGGCCGCCGAGGTGCTGGGGGAGGCAGTCAATGGGGAGGTGTTGGCGCAGCTCGGCCATTTTCACCATCTGAACCTGGAGTCGGAAGAGAACGGCACAATTCAGGCTTCTGTTAGTGGAGGGCTGAAGCTGCTGACGACCAGTAATCAAGACTTTCAATTGATGTTCAGCCTTTTATTCTTGATTCCATGAATAATCCTGAAACACGGTTTACAGTAGACCATCAGGCGACTCAGCCTCTAAAGAAATCCATACTAATGAAATTCTTCAGGGACAGTAATGTGGTAGGGTGATCGACTCCAGTGACTGAAGCATTAACATCCCAGGAATCTAAGAGGCAGCAGCGGTCAGAGAGAACCCCCTAATCAAATGATCACTTGCAACAATCAATGACTCTGAATTGCCTGCTCACTCATTGTATGCCACTCCAGATAAACTAAACACAAACTCATCTTCATCATCATAAACATTGAGCACGTATTAGAAAATGAGCAGCGAGCTCCTCAATTTACCCTCTCCCTAAGTTTCTCCTTGAGAAGCAGGCTGAGCAGATTGTAGGGCACTCGAAACCAAACAGGGGCCCCGACAATCAACACCTTCTTCAGCCTGGCAGGGAACGCCCCCTGGTGGAGAGAGGACAGCACAACTTATAACAAACCACGATTTATATCACATTTATATTCATTCTTCTTTGAAAGTCATGATGTGGACAGTCATTAGTTAGTTTGTTGGGTTTGAAATAAAGTAGGAAAGGTAGTTTATCTAGTCTATGCACCCACAGAAGCTCATCCTCTTTCACATCACTATTTCTTGAAGACAATCCAAACACACATAAATGTGCCTTTTCCACTTCCATATTGTGGAACTCTACTTCTGCATATGTGAACTGAATTTGATGAGCACAACTCAGCTGCTACAATCAATATGTGGGCACGAAATACATGCCACTGATGCTGATGGGGGCCACATAAGTGTCTGTGTAATTGACTCCACATGACATACGACCAGATCCTTACAGCATAAATCACATAGATGTAAGCATTCTCGCAGGTATCTGCCACAGTAAGCACCACTCTGAGTATTACACAGCCATGGTGCATGGATTCAATCATTCTTATGCTTGTCAGCTGATTCAGCGATCCATTCATTTCGCCCTTTGGATGGTCACTACATGCCTTGACGACACCAACCCTGTTTTAATTTAAGGACATAACAGTTATGTATTAACCTGGACCTGGAGAGGAGTGAGTCATTTTCAACAATGGAAGAAAATTCCACATCTACATGTATAAAACGTAAAATGCAGCACTGAAATTCCAACCTTGAGCAGGTTGAGGATCTTCTTGCTCAGGTCCAGCTCAAAGTTTGTGTAGTTGGATCCTGCCATGTCGTAGATGAACACCAAGCCATTCCTCTGGGTCTCAAAACTGTGGGCAAACAGAAGTCAACACTTCTAAGTGACAAACAGATCAGGTAACAACTAACTTATCCAGGCAAGAGCAAGTCTTTTTTCCAACACAGTGACAATCACACGTATAGCTTACAGCAGTATGGTTGGACAGTGCAAGCTTTGGTTTTACATGTGGAGCAAACAAATCAACTGGATGATGCGTTTATGGTTTAAGTGAAAGGCTGCACCAGATTCCACGGCTAAAGCAGGACTGTATATGTTTCACTTTCGAACAAAATGCATCTATTTTATTATAACTTCTTTGACATTCAGGCTGTCTACCTAAAACCACAGTGCTCACCTTTCCACGGCCCGGTCCAGGAGGTAGAAGAGGGCCTGAAGCACCACATGGTTGCCTGTCTTGTTTGGGTGATGAAGTTTGGCCGTGTACAAGGCAATGGAGGCCCCTGAAGGGTCCCGCACACTCTGGAATACACAAAGCTAACAGGTTATATCAGCATTCAGCCTAGTGTGACGAGTTCACCCCCTTTCACTGCCAGCTCTTAGCTCCCTGTACTGAACTGTTGATTCCCTTCTTCCAAGGCGGCTAAACCTGAGCCCTCTTTGTATTCTGAAGGTTTCATTTATCTTCTGCGTCTCCAGGAACTATTGTTGAATTCATCATTAGATGTCTGTGAGGAAAACGTCACAGATATCTCGTGGTGCTTTTAGCCACTTGAAGGAGTTAACTGCTTGAGCTGGTTTAAAGTGCGACAACGAGGCAGCCGCATGGAAGCTCTGCAAAAGTGAAGGATGAACAATGACCACAGGGGGGCACTTAAGTTCGTATGCTGGTTACTGGCTCGCTGCCAAAAGGGGCTGTCAACAATTCAGCAGCAGGAACAGCTCTTGTCAATAATGATGCTGCAGGCCTTACAGCTCTTTTTTTCTTCCTGACACAGAACATATTTTTCACGTCAAACCTGATCAGTGTTCAGGCTGCTGGTGTCAGAAGAACGAGACACTCTTCACTTGAAAGAAGCCGCTGACCAAAGATACCACAGCACCGTCCTTTGTAAGCAAATCAGCCTGTGTTCTCGGGCACGGGGGCTAAAAATACCTCACACAGGATATGAAGCCCGCTGCTGAGGCTGGAGATCTCCGACGTCAGACAAGAGGATGTGCAGCATCAATGCCACTGTGGCACGTCAATGGGGAAGGAAGAGGGGGAATGCAGAGTGGGAGTGTGTTTGTGAGTGTGTGCGCTGGGAGGGGGGCATCTTTTATGGCTGTGATTTGGCTGACAAAAGGCTAACTTTATCCGGCTCAGGAAATCCACTTGGCACATCAGTCAATCAACAACTAGCACCCCGAAAGGACTCTTACTTCCTCATTATGAGAGCTTGCTTTCAGAATTTGTACCCTAAACCTTATTAGCAAGTTGGGATACTCTGAAGTGTCAGTTATTGATTGATTGATTGATTGATCCTCAAACTAAGGTACTTCGTGGACCAAGTCCAGAAGAAAGGTAACATGGGGAAAGGAGAAAGACAAGACAGCCCAACGATGCTAACATGTTGTCACCGCCTGAGTAATTCTGAACTGAAGCAAGTTTAACTGCAGCTTCCATTATTCTATCGGAAAAGACTGAACTGTAGGAGAGAAGCAACATTTTACAACAATAATTATACAAAAAATGTGATAAGCAACAGCTGAATATGGGATTGTAAGCTGAGATGTTAAAGGACGAGCATGTTGTTATTCTACATGTTTCTTCACAACAATGCTGTGAAAATACCAAAACCAACAATGTCTGTCTCAATGCTTCCTGACTTCCCGTCTGTGGCACTCTGACTCAAGCCCACTGGTTTCTGGTGAAGATGTCCGTCTTTTAAAACAGGTCACAAGTAAACAGTTTCAGTTTTAACCCAGCACTGAAGTTTTTCAGCAAACGTCAACGTGTAAATACTGCGTTTGTTGGGAACTATTTTCAGCAGCGGATGAATACACATTTAGTGTTCTAGTGTTTATATATTTAGTACCCATTTATCATAATAATGAAAGAACATGTCAGTGCAACAATCTGTCCCATTTGTTTTCAATAGTTTTTAGACAAAACAATGGAGGTTAATGGGACAGAGGAATAAACTACATCAGGCTCTGGATTCACAGACAACGTGTCAGAAGGATTTAAGAGGTCTTTTCATTTGATTTGTTTATAATAAGGACATTATAGAATAACGCCTGCCTTATCCTTAATTCTTCCGTAATGTGACATCAGACTGGATTTTTCCATTTTAGGGACTGGAAGATTTATAGTAGACTCTTACCAACACAGTGAACTTTCCACTGAGCAGCTCCGAGCGCAGAGGTTCTTCCTGAGGCTGAAGTCTGACGATTCCTTCTTTAAGACGTGTTTCCTGAAGAAAACAGATCACAGCAGGTGAAGTCAGGCCGTCACTTTGAGGTGAATTCCTTTCTGTGAACAATAGAGAATTACCCGCCTGGCTTTCCTGCCAGGAGGATCCCTCTCTGCAAGGTTTCCACCCCCCCCACGGAGGTTGTGTGGGAGTTTCTTGAACTCATTCTAAGGGCCAAGAATGTGAGGTGTCATTTCCATTTACTGTTCAGTGATGATATGAGATGAACCCCACCTACCTGGAGGAGAAGTCATCAAACCCAAAATAACCCCCCCCCCCCCCCCCCCCATCCCCATAATTTCACAGAGGGGCTGGTTTTCATAGAGGCTTTTGGAAACTTGTTGGAAACCACATCTAGTGATTGAGTTCAGAGTTACTGCAGCTCAATCATTCCTTGTTCTTTTAAGATTTTTTTAAATCAATTGTGTGGTAATGGGAGACAAAACATGTACAGACATAAGCAGTTTACAAAAATCAGAATGGATATATTATGTTGGAGGGCAGCCATATTCCAAGTAATGTAATATCAGAGCTGCAGATAGACCTAATGTTTTCCTGTAAGACGTGTACCTGGCAACTGAGATTGAGCCTTAATGTCTCCAGAATGATTGATGACACTGAAACGAAAGTAAATGTTTGACCAAGTTAAACCAGAGAAATCCAGCTACCAGCGCCTCTAAAGCGCACTCACTAACACGTTACATCTTGTTGCTGGACTTTGTCTTGGTCCTGGAATCTCTGCTGGTTGTCTGGTGACAACAAGACTCCAAGAAGTTACTGAGGGCACGAAACAGACATTACGTGTCATTTTTACACCATTCAGTTTTTGTATGGATTAAAACAAACAAGATATCTCATGTCAGTGAGTTTTAGAGGTGCTGCCAGCTGGATTTTCTTACCTTTGGACGGACCCAGGCTAGCTGTTTCTCTCCGTTTCCAGTCTTTTTGCTAAGCTAAGCTAACCGGCTGCAGGCTTCATATTGAACCGACAGACGTGAGAGTGGGTTTAATCTCCTCTAACTCTGCGCGGCAAATAAGCATATTTCCAGAAATGTTGAACCATTCCTTTAAATATATCAGCTGCACAACATGAACACTGCTGATCTCCTTTTGTGTTTCCTGTTTGCTTGTTATTATGCTCTCAGGCAGCTTCCTGCAGAGAACCAGAGAGTGACTTTGACTTTCTGAAGATGGAACTTGTAGTGTGACAACAGTAGCATAATCAATAGAAAAATAGCCAGCAGATCAATGACATGTTTCCCTGAGATGAAATGAAATCTACAGTTTGTGACGAATCACAGAAAACTCAGAAATCAATAAAGAGTCATATTGTGTTAATAAAGTATAGTGAAGTAAGTATATTTGAAGATCTTTAATTCACTGTTTACATGTTGCACCATGTTCTCGGCACTAAACATGGATTTCCGTTATAAAGAAACAGCGTTTGGGATTAAAATCAGTTCTATAGAATATTAAAATTAATGAGTGGTAGTTATTATGTGACTTTGTATAAATATGTATACATGACTCACTGGCATCACTACAACTAAATAGTTTGACGGCCAAACAAACACTTCACTGGAAACTTGCCTCCTTAGTTTGTTCTGACAAATGACTTGTACCCAGCCTCCGTCCTGGTGCTGACGCAGCATTAAAGCCAGTTAAATGAACTGTGGCGTGGCAGGGGAGACTAATCCGCCTCAAAGTCACATTCAAGGCATTCAGAAATGAGTCGCGTTTATGCAGGCCAACTATTCATTGCAGTAATGAGAACCCACCTTGGTGATTGAAGTGACTTTACTGAAAGGCAGGGGGTAAAATCCTGCCACGTCTTGAAGCTATTCAGGTCATTAGAGTGTGTGCAAGACGTCTGGGAACTTTCCGTTTGCTGCAGTGGATAAACCGGAGCAGATCTGAGCAGATAAATCCCATTTTGCTTGTTAAAATTTGGAAATCTAGAATTAAATTTACAGCAGTATAGACCAATTAGGGACAAAATGAGACATTATCCTCAACTCCCTGGTAGTCATGAGGTGGCTCGGAGGAGCAGGTCTTGATTATGTTCTTATTAGATGTTATTTTCAGATCATAAAGTAAATGAGACCTGCAGTCTGATCCACTGATCCTGCCCTCGAGGTTTCATCTTGATCGTCATTTTCCGGTTTGATGGTAATAATACCGCCAAGGTCACCAGCTGCTGTTTCAGTGATATGTTGTGAACAGACATCTTTTCTCTGCTCCGTTCCATTTTGTTCTCAGCTGTGGCACACAGTCAGGTGGCCCCCCCAACGTCTCTACAGCAGATACTTAGAGATATACAGCTAGCTGCTATAGATATACTCCTATGCATGTTTTAAACTGGGGCCTGTTTCAATTTACCTCCCCAGGGAAGTGGTTAAGAGCATAGCAAACAAACAGGAAAGAAAAAGGAGAAGATAAACAATGTTCAGTAGAGACGCATAGCTGTTGTGAGCCTCCAACGCTCCCCAAACGCTCCAAAAGATCCTAAAAAACTCTTTCATTTGACTTATCACGCAGACATCAGAAATATTCAACTCTATCATTGTGTTTAATATTGTTTTGCATGCTGGCTAAACATAACCTACCTATCATGTTCCTCATTTACTCTAACCTCATAACTCAAAACCTCCAAACCAAACCAACCAAACACTTACTTTGTGATAAGCTTCAAGCTCTCTGGAAAGCTGAATACGCCTGCATGCTGCTTCTCGAAATATCCCCCAGGTGTACAATTCAGAGTGTGTGTGTGTGTGTGTGTGTGTGTGTGTGTGTGTGTGTGTGTGTGTGTGTGTGTGTGTGTGTGTGTGTGTGTGTGTGTGTGTGTCTGGCCTCAGGTTTTGGTGCATCTGTTTCGGTGATGTCTCGCTTGGCTGGGGCCTTGTGTTACTGTGCTGTGGGTGTGGTGAGGATGCTCCACATGAGGAAGTAGTAAGGTAGTAAACTACGTTATGTTACGTGTCAGACTTTGTGTCATAATCATCCAAACAAGAGGCTGATATAACACTAATAGTGGTTCTGTGGGAATAAAGGGTGATATTCAGCACAATGAGCATGAGAGGATTGTTCCAATGTGGGCGTAGATTCCTTCGATAACGTTGAAACAGAAGATGTTTAGACTGATGAGTTAGATGAGTTTCTAAATTGAGGTTATAGAAAACTGGAAACTATGTTTTCACCAAAACAACCTGAGTTATAGCTTGAGATGAGTCAGCCCTGCACATAATGACATTTTCCTCTTCCTCTTCTTCACAGCTTTCTAACTGGCCTACGATGTTAGAGCAGTTATAGCTTTGATGGATCCTGCTGACAGAGGTCACAGAATATGTCATGGTCTCAGAGGAAGAGACACAGTCTTTGATAAAAACACCTGTTTGTGTGAGACAGGCTGAATAATCTCATGTGTAACACTCATAACTTTAGTACGAGGGGGCTGAGTATCAATCCTTAATACTGGAAGAGTTCAACCAAAATGTCTTCATCAGGTACTGAAAAGTATTTAGAGCTGACACTGAATGATAAGGCTTGTTTACTTATTCTATGATCTGATAACGTTTCTAACTTAAGACTCTCATATCGAGGCAAAGCTCTTTATTTAATACTGGTGCCTTGAGTAGTTTGGCACAAATATATGTACCTAAGCCATTGTCGTGCAAAATGATAAGTTTTGCAACGATATCCAGCCGTCACGAGCAGTAATTTGAATTGTTTCTATGAAGGCTCCAACATCCAGTGCCGACTCGGAGGAAATCATTTAAAATTTAAAAAAGCGCTCTTGAAGATGAGCCCACTGGTTTGTTTCAGAGGGATGAAAACTTCAATGAAACTGAAAAAGTCCTTGTAGCTAAACTATGACCTTAATATTACCTATTACCTTACCTTATTAAACGTTAATGCAACTACATTTTGTGACCTGGCGCTCTGTTCAGCTGTTTATAAAGTGATAATAGTGTGGGCTGCCCACTTGGTTAGCTAATTAACATACTGACATTAATAGTAAATATTAGGAGAAACATCCAACACCAACACGTCTACTGGACTGTATTTAAATGGACAAGTTGTTCAGCTGTTCATAGCCACCGTTTAACAGATGTGGACTTCCAGTTTGGATACCAGAGGGTGCTACGTCACAACTGTCCTGCTGTTGTGTATATATAAGCAGCAGCAAGTCGGTTCTAATATAAATGATTCTCCCGTCTCTCCTTACTCTGTAGCTGTGGAATAGCTCGATGGCTCGGAGGACGTCAAACTTGCGAGCCATGAGGAACTTGACGGCCAATTCCCTGGACAACGGTGACACTCCATGCTGACTGGTCCACTTGTTGATTTCCTCCAGAAACTGCCTTGTAGCCTGAAACAGACACAGATGTGGTAAAAAACTTTGTACTCCTATATTCGAAGGGTCAAACAGGAAGGAAGTGAAACTGGGCTTTAAAGTTGATACATCCTCAGAGGAAGTGCTATCTACGGCCTCACTGAATATTTGACACCATGTTATGGCCTGGTATATATGCTGTGTTACAGTCGGAGGGACTGTCGCAGTCCTGCTCACTGCCAGTGTGTTTACAGAGGCTGCTGTATTTACACAGAGAGGTACGAAATATAATGTGTGAACTGTAATTTGTGCAGGCAACCAAAACGATTGTTAGTTATTCCTCAGTTCTGTGTTAACCTCAGCTATCTTTGGGAATGTTTTGGCACTTTGTGGAAGCCATGAAAGGACATAGAAATAGAAACAGCAATGCATGGCTGAGCTAAAAGTGAGGCGGAGGAGCGACACATGTAAACAGCAGAATGTAGACGAACGTGGAATTTTGTTTAGTTCCAGTTTAGAACAATGTTCACATAGTTTTTATAAAGTGAGCGCAAGAGCATGAGAGGGGAAAGAGATGGAATCCTGCTGAACTGGTGTTTAAGACATGAAGCTGCAGTAATGACAGGGCAACGTACTCAGACTGTTAATTGTACTTTGCAGTGAAGCCAGTCGTGTCTGGCTGTCGAGTGCCGAGATATCAACTAATGAAGCAGTCCTTCATTGGCAATGAAATTGACGGGGTTTTAGGTTTGATTTGTTATCCGGTTTCTGTGCCTCTTCATCAGGAAAGAGATGATTAATTGGCCATTAAACTCTGTGGTGGTGAAGTTTACACATGTGCATCTAACATGTTTCAGCATGAAGACGCTAATTAGTTTCTTGTGAAATCTGGCAGCCGCCACAGGAAACAACCCCAGAGCTAAAAACAACTGATGTTTGATTACGTGGCATCAATCAGACACAATCTGAACGGAGATCTTTAGGATTTAGCTTCAAACTATGTCTTGAAGTGTATTTGATTTTTATTTATTTTAAGCTTGCATCGGGTATTCACAAAATCAAGCGTAAAATATATTTAAACCTGTAATAACTGATTATTTGGCCACTTGGGGGCCAGCGGAAACACAACTGACATATTATCACCTTGTAAGTTGATAAGACATCAGTGTTAGTGAACAGTTTACAACATATTTACAACATCAGCATTCATTTGGAGTCTGTTTCAGGCCCCCTGGTCGATAGAAGTCCAATATATACTCTGTTTTGGTCTCCACCAACTTACCAAATCTGTCTCTTTAGCCACTAAATGTCCCCCTACGTTCACCAGCTGGTGTCCAACTGTCTGAGAGGTGAAAGTGAACCAAAACAGAAAAGTTGTGGGCTGTAAAACCAAAACAATGAACTGGAGGTCTCTATGAAGCGCCGTACAGCCGAGTGTTGGGTGATAATTATAAGCGACGCCGTTCACATAAGACGTCATGCGATCCATTGTTAATATAAAAAATGTATTACAGCCACTTTAAAGTAATGATACATAATTAGAGAAACGTTTTCTGTCTTACAAAATGTTTTTGTAACCAAACACAATGTTGAGAAACTGGTTCAAATCTAAAAACAACTGCACTTGTAATGTGGAAAATGTATTTACCATAAAGGCCTTCCACCCATCTTGCAAATAACTTATGCATTTAGCCAGCAGTCCTTTCAGGGGCTTCCTGTCCTCCCCTCTGCTCTTATTATACACTCCCTCAGGAACCCACCCCCACCACCCTCAGCACCCGCAGAGTTAGCGAGTCAGCACCCAGTGAATCGTCAAAAGGCAACAGAGGAGGCAATGAAAGCTTTAACTTTAAACACAGGGTTCCGCTTCTCTGGTGAGGCGCAGCAGCGGTGGGGCATGCATGGGAGACAGGAAGTCAAGTTCTGGGAGTCCGCGGCTCTCCAGGAATACAAAACGATCAGTGACGAGCCCCGAGCCCGAAGACAGGATGCCACTGTCTCTCCACAGGAAAGCCAGCGCTTTCACAGACAGGAGGGCCTGCAGCTTCTGCTCTGTTCAGAGGCCTTAACATGCAAGAGGGATGAGGGATGACTGCACCTGACAGAGCTGACGTCCTTTCATATCCGATTCTCATGGGGGGGGGGAAGGTGGAGGGCTGAGCTTTTCAGAGCCGTCGAGAATGATCTCCGATCATTTCAAGCAGAGCCTAATATATATACTGCAGAGGAAGCCTAATATATATATATGTATATAAATATATATATAAACTGAACTTTCAGACCTGAACTATGAACTACTCATTATTATTATTATTATTCTTCATTACTATGACAGAATAGTTCCAATTAGAAAACGCTCCAATACTTCAGTCCAGTTTGAACTAACTTTGGGAAAGGGAGTTCAGTTCTGACTTATCTAAGATCAAAAAAAGGTCCACTTGCTAGCTTCCAGAGTTTTCAACCACATCTCATGGTCTTCTTCAGCGTCGTGACATCGTCTGTCTGTGAACATGGAACATGCCACATCCCTCACCATAGACCACGTGTTCAGCAGCTTCCTCAGCTCCATTCACTGAAGAAGACCACCGAGAAGTGAAGACGTTTCACTTTTCACTGATTTAAACGAGTTTCATTGGGTTACTGGGTGTACTCACTATTGTTCTGTCATTCTATCTGATGGAAATCACAAAGACGATGATGACTCAGGGCTTCCTGACTCTGAAAGTGGGCTCAAGCCGGACTGCTGCAAGACCATCACCGTATGCACGTGGAGCTCCGATTTGTCTTAGTAAGACCTCAGTAAGTCTAATACGTGACGTCAACAGGACATCAAATCTTTCAGAAAGCGTATTTGGTGAAAAGGTTAACAAGGTTTTCTTCTGGGAATAAGACAGTCAGTGTCCTAATCTCCGTCACTCTTTCAGAGTTGTTTATGTTCATAAAAATGTTTTGGACTTTACCAGATGAATAATCTTTCAACATAAAGTCCACAAGTTAAATGTAATGTGGGCCGTCCGCTCTTTGTTGTTGCAGTGTGAAGCGTTAATCCTTCGCTGTTGGCCAAAGACAACTTCCTGTCAGATTGCTGTCAGGTACACTCAATGGTCTGACAGCTGCTCTTTCTCTCTTAGCCTTTTAAGGCGAGCCTGCCAACTCCAGGCAGTGACCCTCTGTTCCTGGAGAAGCCAGTCTTGTTTGGTTTTTCTGCACTAGGGGCCATATCCGCCAGAGTGGAATTTGAGGATGAACCAGTTTGTTTTCATGATAGCACACCAGACTGCAGAGGAAGACTCACTGCGGAGGAGTGACTTATTCAATTCCTGGAGGATGCATAAATATTTGCTTGACTTGCTCCAGTTCTGATTTGGAAGGAGAGATTTTCCTCGAAGTTCTTGATAACTCATCTGAAAACACTTCATCCTGGCTCATGACATGAATCTAAACAGCCTGAGTACAGAATGAGTCTGTATCTGGTCACAGGTCTTTATTCTTTATGTCCTCAGTTTGTTGTTCTGAAATACTGAGTGGGACATTTTAAACAAGTGGTTTCTGGCCCTCCATTAAACAGCTGACATGACATAATCCTGTTTGTTGTCAGGGGTTTGTTCATGGGTGCTGTTGACACTGACTGTCGATAACTGATTGATTAGGTTCACTGTGGCAGGAACCTGCTGTGCTCTGAGTTAGTGGATGAAGTTGTAGTTGGTTCTTTGCCAAACAGTCCTGAAACTAAGTCCACGGGTCCAAAAAGGTGAGAGGCCCTGCCCCAGAGGACAACCATGGCATCACAGAAAAATGTGTGTCCCAAATCAATCCCTTATTCACTCATTGGCTACTCTAATCACAAGTCCTGTTTTGTCTGACCAATAGTACAAAACTCAACTATCAAAAACCAGCAGTTCTTCATGTTTGAGATGATGACCAGTGAATTTTCAGCATGACTGCTTAAACAATGACTTACAGTAAATGAGTGATCAATTAGCATCATTGCCAATTAGGTTTCTGTTGATTGACTCATCATTTAAGTGACTCGTCGTGTCAGCTCTGCATCGTTTGTCACTGAGATTAGTCTACAAAAACTTCCTCTAGTGTCATAGATGATTTATTTATCAGCCACTAATATAACCCCGCAGACCGTCCTCATGGAGCTCATCGTGAGTAGATAAATAAAGGTGTGGATCATTTAGGCAGGTCGATGGTACTGTACATGCCGTCTCACTGGCACACAATAGTTTTACTTACTACCATCGTGATCCTTGGTTACAAGAATTGGTCATTAATGTCTCAGTATTGACATAATGTCTCCTGTGTGAGTCACACTGTACGCCGTGACTGTGTTAACGTCTGAAGGAAACCGTGTCATGAGTTCACCTTGATCCTAATGCATTTCTTTATTATGATGTTTTAAGAGGATCCATGGCTGCCCTTGACATTGTCTTTCCAGAATGAGCACAGATGCCATGCTAATCTATTTACAAATGTAGGGCTGCTGCTGCCAAGCGGCTTCGCTTCACTTCAGCGAGTCCCATTTGGCACGAGTCGATACCAAAACAGGAAGTCAATAACGTCACTCTCTCCCTATTCCCCAATTTCTCTCACTCCACTGCTTCCTGGGAGTAGACTGAACACACACACACACACACACACACACAACACACAGATTTTCTCTAAAGCACATGATAGACACACACACACACACACACACACATGCACTCTGTAACTCATAAACCCCCCCTTCCCCCGAGTCTAGTGGAAATGCTTTTAACAGCTGCCTTTAGAATGAAGTTCCACTACACTCGTGTATGCTCCCGAGACACACACACACACACACACACACACACACACACACACACACACACACACACACACACACAATCCACCCAAACACCCCCCACAAGGCTGTGGATGTAATGAGGGCGTCCGGTACCCTAGCGGGGGCCCTGGCTCACACAGGAAATGGAGTAGCCAGATAAGGCTTTCTGCTGGCCAGATGATGAGAGGAGTCAGCGGGAAGAGAAGGCACGAGCATGACCAGCACCAAAGAAGAAGACTCCAAACAAATCACACAAAGCTTCAAACGCTAGCTGGTCCAAACTGAGTGTTATTCCCCCGCAGCGACTACAGTCCCTCAGTGGGATTCCTGATGGTTTGGCACTATTTAAGCCACTTTGGCTTCGACTGGTTATATTTGAACTATAAACCAACATAAGTCCAGTCCTACAGCAGATCCTCCCTTCATGGAGGTTATAATGTTCAACTTTATGGTCCACCCTCACTGATATACATTTGTCCAATGTGAATATTGTATGATATAAAACTCATCTGCAGACTGGAACATTATCAAATCCCCCACTTCCTCCAACATATTATGGAGAACATATCGGGCTCAGCGACGTGCTGACTCAGCTACCTTTAAAAGTGAACTAAATCTATTTAGTACAAGTTTTATTTTGGCTACTTTCAGTGTTTAAAGTCAAACTAAGTTTACAGCTTTTTAGGCTCACATCAGTATTTCAGACCTACAAATGAAGGAAAACGCATTTCCTGTCCCTGATATATGTTCCAACCTGCTGATGTAATGCTGATAATATAATTAGGTGTTACAGTTTACCCGGTTGTTCATGGCCACATTACCAGCAGGGCAGTATAAACCGAGTTCCTGCTGTAGCCCACAGATTCCTGGAACAGGCAGCTCTCCCCCGGAGCCTCTCCCGGTGCAACATCACGGTCAGTGCCCACGAATGAGCAGCTCGAGATGAATATTTTACATGTGTGGAGGCTGCTGAGGGCGAGCTCGGCCTGTGTCGCCACACTTTAGCAGGAGAGTAACCGACAGCGCTGCAACCAAAGTAATAAAGCGCCACAGATCGATACAATATTTCCGCTCCACATTCAGCAGCATTTCGCAACAGATCCACCGCGCCGCGCCGCGCCGCGCCGCCGCCGCTCGCCTCGGCGCGCACACGCAGCGCTCAGGGCCGAAATGCCTCCAGGTCGGGCCGAGGCTGGAGCGGAGCAACACACGGGGATAAGTGGGAGCAGAAAGACTCCGAGGGCCTACCTGCTCTTCCTCCGCCGTTAAAGTAGCTGCCATGGCCCCCGTCGGCTCTGGTCTCCGTCCGCCGAGACGCGTCCTTCTCATAAAGTGAAGACGACGGAGACGTCTGTGTGTCTGTCCCTCGTGTAGCAGCGGGGCTCTAGGGGTTGTCCCTCTCGCTCAAAGTTGAAGGCATCTGAAGCGCTGCAGTCTGAGCTGAACGTGTCTCTTGTGGCTGCGGGGCGACCAGCCCGAGTCCGCATCCGAACTGCAGGCAGAGCCGCGGATGTTGTGTCAGATTTCACCGAGGAGAAGAAAGAGAAGACAGGGCAGGGAAATAAAAAAAAGAGGGCAACAGTCGAGCCGCTCGACGAGGCTTCGCTGGGGCTCGATGGTGTCTGTCTTCAGACCGGGATCTGCTGCTCATTCACCGGGCCTGACACGGAGCGGAGGGCTGCGGCCGCCGGCGACTCCTCCATGCCACGAATTGCAAGTTTTTAGCCGTGAACGTCGCCTTTATGTTGTGAGAGAGAGACACACACACACACACACACACACACACACACACACACACACTCCCCCCTGGTGGCCAAGACCAGAAAATGACAAAGGCTCACGACCCCCGCCTTCATTCATAAAAATAGGAAATCAAACAGGAAGATCACCATTTTGAGTGTCACTTTGCATCTGGAGGCACGAGGACGGGGGGGGGGGGGGGGCTCTGAGGTACAGCAGAGCACGTGCTGAGGAGGAAAGCTCACCTTGAAGCAAAAGTTCCACATCTGTGGGAAACATAATATAATAAAAGCTTATTTGCTTGCTTAGATGAGCAGATTGACACCACTCTGTCCTCCATCCCTCAACGTTCAATATAAAAATAACAGCCAGTAGCCGTTAGCTTAGCATAAAGACGAGAAACAGCTAGCCCGGCTCCGTCCAAAGGCAACGAAATCTGCTCACAAGCGCTTCTAAAGGTCACGAATGGACGACCTGGAGTAAAACTGAAGGATGCAAACAGCAGTTTGAAGTGGGTTATGTGTGTGTGTGAGTGTTTCTCGGCTCAGCGGAGACGACAGGAAGGTGTGTGACACGCAACTCCGCTTGTAGTTTTACTTACAGTTTTTCTACAGGCAGGCGGATTCTGTTACCTTTGGACAGGATACGATTCTCCCTGTTTCCAGTCTTTATGCTAAGCTAAGCTAACCGGCGGCTGCTGCTGTAGTTTCATATTTAACAGACAAACGTAAAGGAGGCATCAATCTTCTCATCTAACCCTCCGCCAGAAGGCAAATAAGTGTATTTCCAAACACCGTGGCCTCACAGCTGGAAGTCCTTCATGGTGAAACATGCAACTTACACGCGTGTGATGCAGAAACCTGAAGCCTCCAGTGCACACATGAGACTGGACTGCAGGGGAACTTTAGGAAACTAAACATGTTCACGTGTTCTATTGCAAGCATGCTTCGAAGAATCTGAAAGTATTTTATTGACGTTCTACGTGGAAAAAACATATTGGACCAATTATTATTAGTATTTGTTACATCTTAACATGTGTCTTTAATATATTACTCGTCCTCCACTGTAGTCTGTATTTAAAACATACTGTTTTTGTGCACATCTTTGTATTAGCTGTAGGTGTACATCACAACAGCACCCTCCAAACTATCACTGCACATTACTAATGCATGAAATAAAGTGAGAGGAAATAACCATAGTCATAGGAGATAATAGTTGGTTGCAAGAATAGCAATTTAATTAGTGGAACTCTCAACTCATGCATCCCCCAGGCTTCATTATAATCCAGTACACTTTACAGATATTGCACGACATCATAGGAACCAGAAAATCCTCGTCAGTACGATAAAGTCTCTGTAATATGACCCACAGACACACTGCAGGTCTCCACAGGAATATACTTCAGCAGGAAGGTTAGTTCAAATGCAGTCAGGAGATTGCATTTCCTGCAAGACTATTGATGGCCTCTGATTCCTTCATGTGTGAGTCTGTAAAAGTAACGTGATGCTAAACAGAAGTCTTTTCTTTCTCAATGCTGTGTTATCCTTCCCATCACAGATATCTTGTTATACCTGTGGATGGAGAAGGAAAAGCCTTTTCAAACAGCTATTCATTTCTCGGGTTTTTGTAAGAAAAGGTCGGAAATTAAAGGTACATTCACATGCTGTTTATATTCTTTCTCCACAAAAAACAAGACCCACAATAGGCGAACTGTAAATAATGAGGCGTGAGAAAGTCTGGCCTGAAAACCAAAGGGAAAAGGGAGTGGACAACAATAGACTTCCTGTGAAACCAGCTGACAGCAGGTCATTTGGGAAAATGTGATTGGTAAACGCTGTAGCCCCGCCCACATAATGTCAACCCTGTCAAGAAAAGTCTTTAACATGAAAGAGATGAAGGCCTGATGTGAATCACTGTAGCACTCAGTAAACTCATAAAGTTATTCATAGTTTCCCAAAAATAAAAATCCGTTTTCTACAAGATATTGTCTCGTGTGTGTGCAGACGCCTCTGGTTCAGCATGAGCCTCTTCAGGCCCGCTGATGCCTGGAAAGTGACTAATATTTATGTAAAGGCTGCATGAAAATCACATTTAACTGGGTTTTATACAAAATAAAGACATTGTGGACCCAGGGCCACAGTATTGTGTCTGAGAATTTGAGGGCTTTAATGACCTTCAGAGGAATTTACATTCTACAGTTAGAAACACATTACAGACTTTACACATGCTGAAGACCAAAGGTGTTAAATTAGATTCTTCTCTAAAGTTAAATTGAAATGTAATAAGGGAATAAAGTATTATAGTGTGAAGAAGGCTTTGAACCTGCATTTAGATAATATGATATTTACTGAAAATACATCTGAGCGGCTAAAGGTGTAGGTCAACAGCCAGTTAGCTTATCTTAGCTTAGCACAAAGACTGTAACCAGGGGGAAACAGCTAGCCTGGCTCTGTCCAAGGCTTACCTGCCTACAAGCGCCATTAAAGCTCAGTAATGAATAAAGCGGAAGTGTAACAGCACGCTGTGGTGTTACAGGTCAGACTTTAGTGAGCTTTAGAGCTTTAGAGATGCTGGGAGGCAGATTTTGTTACCTACCAGTCTTTGTGCTAAGCTGCTAATCGGCTGTAGCTTATGTTTACTGTACACACATGAAAGTGCTTCATGAATCACTATTTAAATATTCAGAAACGTGGTGGCTAGAGTGGAGCCCTTCTACAGAGGATGTGACCTCAATTTGTAAGAAATCCTGACTACAGCAGTGTGTGGACTCACACTTTACCATCATGTGTCTGACAGGCGCTGGAGAGTTGCAGCAGAAACACAAATCTGCTTCCCTCCTTAGAAGTCTTGTGACTGGGTTTTCATAGAGATCAGAGAGGCCTAAAGTAACCAAGTGTGTGTGTGTGTGTGTGTGTGTGTGTGTGTGTGTGTGTGTGTGTGTGTGTGTGCATGTACATGTATGACTGAGAGCGCTCTGAAAAGTGTAACTGTGGACTGTCGATTCCTGGAAAGTCATCAGTGCTGACTAATAGCTGAATTCTTGCAGTAACCACATGCCTGACTTTGCTCTCTTTGACAGGGCCCTCGGTTTAGAGGTGACTGAATGTGAAAGAAAAATCATCCGATTGTACTCGATGAACTAACATCTTGTGCTGAAATGCCACAAAGACTTGAGAGAGGAGACCTGAGATCTTGTGAAAACATTTCTCATGTTGTGTTTTCTGGAGTATCATGTGATTTATCACAAACCACATCAACACTGTCATAAAATCTACCATTATCATTTTCTTGTCTACATTTACGTAGAATCTCACTAAAAAGCAAAGAACCAAAGATGATCAGAACCTGCTGCCACTAAATACTTTGATCTACTATTACTGTTACAGATTGGTCGGTCTGTGATGTTTGATGCTTTCCAGGTGTTATCGCGTGATGAGATATTGTAATTGTGGTATAATGAGTTTCCTTCAGCTGCATTGTGCACCTTCCTCCACTTCAGTGAGCTCATGTTTCCCAGAATGAGTTATAACAATCCCCACAGAAGGTTGTGAACGCGTTATCTTCACCTGGTGATGTTCCGCGTAGGTGGTGAGAGCAATAGCGATACCGCTGCAAGAGCAAGAAAAGGAGAAAACAAAAGAAGAAGAAAAAGTGAGTAGTGGCACGAAACACAAGACACAGCATGTCTTTTAGATGCAGTGCATGCTGGTCTAGTGGTGAAGATAACTCCCTTATTTACATTTATGTTGATGTTTCTACACAGAAGTGTGTACTCTGTGTACCCCAAACACAAAGTCCTGTTTCGGCTGCTTAAAAGTGTAAACTCCATTGAGGGCAGTGCGTTCTGAAAAAAAATGATGTGTTAAAACGCTCTTAAATGAATTTTAAAGAGACTAAGAGTCAACAGCCAAGCAGGCGGTTGACAATGACGACGAGCTGCCGAAGGTGAGCAGTGCAGGTATGCTGGGTTACGATGCTGTCATTCGTCATCTAGCATTACATAAAGGTACAGCCGACATTTGCTCATAAAGCAGAAATCATGGCAATCCATCCTATAGTTGTGGAGACGTTTCACTCAGAACCACAGATGGAAAAAAGAATGACAAAGTTTGTTCTCACTAGGGAAACAAAAGGAATAAGAAAGTCAGGCCTTCAGGTCTGCCTTCCCCTCCCCTCAGATAGTGTGCACTACTTCATACACCCACGATATGGTAACCTGAGGCGACGATCTTAGGTGTTCTTTGTCAAAGGACGTGTTGGTACAGGTCGCTGAGGCACAGTTCACAGCCCTGCCAGACGCTCTCACGTCTTTTCCTGTTTCCAGCTCTTCAGTTACGCAAATGACAGTCAGCTCAGTGCAGAGGGGAAAAGATGCGCGTGAATTCTGCTGGTGAGCGCTGGAATCAGCGTGAGTCACGTCTTCCCGTATACTTGGACATCAGCCACTTGCAGTTATGTTGACAGTGCATGTACAGTCAGGTCTGAGGATTACATCTTTTTAACTTCCACGTAAATTATATAAAATTATGGAAATTGTATAAAACTTTAAAGGTTATATATATACACACACACACATAAATGTACATATATATATTTTATATATATGAATGCTTATAATTGCATCCAAAAAAGTGGTGAAGAGCAACCAGAATCAAATGAAATGTCTAAAGTTTCTGTTCAGGACTTGCTCTTCTTCTCATTTAAAAAAAGAAATCCTACATTAAATGTCTCTCCTGGAGGATTGAACAGCTTCAGAAATAGACCTTTAAAAATAAAACCGGCATGAATCCAACAGTCAGTGGGAACACAGTGCACAGAGAGAGTAGGCCGATAAAAAAAACATTTATTTAGAAACATACACTTTAAAACATCTTGTAAGCAATTATAAATTTAACAGCAAATTGTTAAAAAGTTCATGTCACTGCTGCTGTTCAGCATGATGGTAATTCACAGGTCAGAGACCAGTCAGCAACACCTCACCTCCAAAACACTGAGTGCATCCTACAAACTCTCCACTGCTGTTGCTCACAAACGTTGTATATTAGTAAGCACGAATGACAGTTTTAAGTGCAGAGCAGTAAATTAACACTTGACCACAACATCTATTGTGCTGCACTTTGCAGCAGATCATCTTTTATGATAGGTGTGGTGTTATGAAAGGGATATGCATAAGAGACCGTGACTGACTAATTATAGTGGCTAAATGCTGTGCAATTATTCTCAAGGTTCTGCAGCAGGTAGAACTAAAGATGTAAATGGCAGACGAGTTTTTAGCCATATAAAAACACACATATATAACATAGCTCTACTAATCTGCACTCTGAGGGCGTCCTGAGCGGTGCCGGATTAGAATTAGCCATGCTTTCCAATTGGTCAGATTTGCAAAACCATTCAGCAGACATTCTAAAGAGCCATATGTGGGCCGCCACCACTCAGAAACACTGAGTTAGCAATTTGCATCTCGTTAAGCCTCCCACTCAGAGCTCCATGTGTGCTTCCCTTATTGGTTTTTGATTCAAAAAGTTCACAGTGCCCCCGCTGTCCTGGTTTGGGGTGGACAGGTACTCTAACTCGTAGCCTCCGCTTCTGTTGGCCGGACGGACTTCACTTGATGTCTTCTTGTGTTCCAGGATCTGCTGCAGCTGGTGGCTGGCGTACTCGGGCTTGGTGGTGATGGGTCCTACGGGAACCTCTATGCCCAGGATGTCGGTGACCATGTAGGGGCGAAGCCAGCCCACCAGAGGGGTGCTACCGGGAGTGTAGTGGGTCTGCCGGTGGTAGAAGAGGAGACCATCCACCTGTAGTCAGAAATTCAGATTTAAAATAATCACAGCCTGATGAGAAGCAAACTAAATGTATTTCTGTTTGTTATATATTGTACTTATATACAATACATCATTCCCCTGAGCAGTTTCATCATCTATCTGACTCTAACACGGTTGAAGGACAAGTCTTCTTACGCTGAAGCTGTACTCAGCTGCTAGAGCGTTCTGAATCAGCTCTGCTGTGCAGTCGGTGCTTTGGAGGCTCACAAACCGGAACTGTTGGACCAAACAAAACCAGAGCACCACGTTGTTAGTTCCAAACACACTTTGTCTTCTTGTCAAAAGTGAGAAATTGCTTTCCAATGGAGAGTTTACTCTACGAGGACTAAGCCTGATTTAGCTCCTACTGGGCTGTACCACACAAACACTGAAGATTAAGAGGTGGAACTTGAACTCAAAGTTCACTCAGGCTTCTAGAAGCACCATAATCTTCAGGATTTGTGTGCAATAATCACTTTAGAGCCCAATTAGTACAGAAAACTGTAATGGGAGTTTGCCTTTAATTTTCCGTTGTCTCATTTCCCCCCGAGGAGGTTTGAGTTTAAGTTCAGGACTTTATTTATCCCATATGTGGAAACAAGGTGCAGCAAGGCATAAAGCACAACAAACAGAAAACCTAAGATTGTCTCAAATGACAAGTACTGGAAACTAGGAAGGAAAAATGGGGCGTGAAGTGAAGAGGCTCTGTTCCTGGTGCGGTTACTCACAGGGTTGCGTTTGGCGATTTCTGATAGGCCGTCCGTCTCCTGGACTTTGGACTGGAGCCAGTAGAAACGGAACTCTGTCTGTTGATGAGAGGACAAGCACTGTCAACAAGAAAACTCCTTTTCCAATCTCGAGCCAATGAGATGGGCAACGTGGCTAAAAGGCACATCTGTGGCCCAGACTTTGCTACTTAAGCAATTAGACAAGCATTCCTGGATCGCTGGAGGATCAGAAGCCAGTCTCACCGGGCAGTCGTACACCGGGTGGCCTCTCCAGCACATGACATCCAGGATGTAGTACGTTCTGTCCACCTCACTGTAAATGCAGTCCAGGATGGTGTAGTCTGCATGGGGCACAAACAAATATACAGCATACACTGGTATAAAACTCTTTTCATAGTCACGTATTATATCGGCTATTATTTTTAAACCTCATAGTACAAAATGACCTCAACACACTGCAACTACGAGGGGTTTGATGGGACCTCCACCCAATACAAGACACCACCAACAAAGGCGTCCATCAAGTCTTCACTAGGTGCTTTAGTTGGATCTCTGCTCTACTTGACCCCCTTAACATCCAGTTTTTACCCTTTTATTTCCCCTTAAGTAGCTTTAGGATTGTAAACATCTCTAAAATCACCGTTCCATCAAATGGAAACAGTCATATTTGGTTCCTCTGTAAAAAAGTTGGGATGTCTAAGAAAGAAAAGAAAGAAAGTTCTGTGAGTTTGAAAAAAGCTTGGCTTCCTGCTGAGTTTCTACTGCCCGCCCCGCCAGCAGGTTAAAAAGCTTTGTCTGTGATTATGACATTAAAAATCTTTGAATGTCGTTGCTCTACATCTTGGCTAGAACTTAACCTGAAACGGAAGCAAAAGGGACAACCTTCTGTTGGCGAAACACTTCCTCCTGTTGCTAAATGGCCTGAGTGGTCCACTATAATAAACCACTGCGCTCCACATACAGCAGGCCCACCTACCTTTTCCCATGGCTGAGTTGTGTCGGTTCCCACCGGGCAGCAGGGAGGGGAAACGGTTCACACAGTAGCCGCTTTTAGTGTACGCTGCAGTGGAACCCTTCAGGAAAACAAAAGAGACGGCGGTTACCGACGGCAGCTGCTCCCCAGAGTCACTCCAACTGGTTACATCTCTTGAGCCATGTGTTTATGTTGATCATAAAATGGCCTCATCTTCTACATTCTTATGAAGGCATTCATGTATATGTAGCATTGTTAAACTACGTGACACATGAAAGCTGCCTCGAGTAGCAATTTAGCTTAACCTAAAAATAATAGGAGATTTTCAATACAGATATACTGATGCAAAACGTGTGTTCAGTCAGGGCTGATATATATTAAGATATGGCACAAATCACACATAAACTGATCAAACTGCAATGCAAAAGTCTTCACAGTTATACAACAAAAACTAATGACTCATTTTGTGAGTTATTAAATGATAATTTACTTCAGTCATGACTTTAAAAACAACAGAATTTAAAACAGTTACAATAAAATCATATCGGCGCTTGAGCTGAAATGATGATATAAGACAGAGAAGTGTAACAAGACAAGTTGAGCATTGTAACTGCTGGGGGTCACAGATCGGAGGAGGTTTAGAGAGTCTTGGTGCCCTTCTTCCTGTCCCACAGAGAGCTGCGCAGGAACTCAGAAAGCTAAAAATGTCACACTAGGTAACTCAAATTAAAGGTGAATGCTCGCAATCAGATGAAACGTGTCTCATTCAGTTTTCCTCAAGCAACAGAAACCATCTGATGTTTCAGGCTTTCAAAGAGCCTTTGGAGAGCGCGCTGTGCTGCGGCGTTTCTCTGGTTTGTCGTCAATGAGGTCAAGGTCTGGAATAATGAATGAGGAACCAGATGACTGTCATCATGATGTGACAGATGGTTGCACCACAGGGTGTGGAGTGTCAGTGACAGCAGGACAACAAAGGTTTGTGAGTGCCGGGAGAGGAAAACTGCCGTCTAGGGCCAGTATGACAGGACGGGCATGTTGTACCAGAGTTACCTGTAATGTGCATCTGATGCTGATAAGCCTTTTCATTACTCACAAACCACAAACTGATAGGAGCCAAATGAGGCAGCAGTTTTACAGAAAAACACATGCGATGTTGTAAGAAAGTAAATCGGGAAAGCCCCAAAGTTATGACTTCAAGTTAACAAGACGTTATCGATGGCTAATTTCACTTTTTTCTTTCTTTAAATACTGTAGAGGACATTAAGAGAGGATTGTTTGGGGGGGGGGGGGGGTTCAGTTTGACTGACAGGTTTCTCATAATTCAGCACAGACCCTGGAGACTCATCCTGGATCCAAGCGGTCACCCAAATCTGGATTTATGTTTTCATTTTCTGTTGATAAGAAAACCAAACAAATCCTTTTTGCACGGTGGAGCGTATTCACATTATTTGTTAGTGGGGTCGTTCGGGGGCCACGAAAATAAAATGATAAAAGTCAAATGTTTTGAGATGTAATGATTTGCTTTTATTTGTCATATGTGAGAGTAAATTGCGTGACAACTGAAGACTTCACGTGATTTTAGTGAATGTCATTTAGTAAACGATTAATCCCGAAAATAATCGGCAGATGAATCGATTATGAAAATGATCGTTCGTCGCAGCCCTAATGTTGTTGTTGTTATGGGCTTATGTTAAAAAGCTGATGATCTTTCTTTTTGTTCCTGTTTTACAATCTAATGACATAATTCATATTTACATCAGCAAGACGATAACTTCTCTTATTTCCAAACGAATGACGAGACAAGATGTGGCTCAGTACGACATACAGTCAGCACTTCTTGTTTTTCAATTTTCAACACTTCTTCGGTCAAACGGACAAACACAAGCATACTTATGTTCTCAAGTGTTTAAAACAATGATACGCCAGTGGCTATATATGTTGATAAAACTACTTCACATAGCAACTCAGACTCAGGATTATGCTAATTCTATGATTCATATGGTGCTCATTTTGTACCTCACACACACAAATTCAGTAATCTAATGAAATGACTTCAGGCTTGGTTCAGGACATTTCTTCCTCACTGTAACTAACCCACATTGTCAGACGAGGTGGCTCTTCTTACTCACAGGCACGACTCAGCCCATTTCCCTGATACCAGGAAATGAAGGGTTGAATTTACAGGCAATAAAGTGAAATTACAATAATCCTCTCAAAATATTGATTCAATACAGCCGTGACGGTGCATTCAAATTAGATCAATTAGATCCTGACTGCTGTTGTTCATGTTGATCAAATTTGGAAAATGGTGAGACGGAAGGTGACACATCAAAAACAGCAGAGACGGAAACTAGTTCAAAAGCCGATAAGATATTTTCATATTACAGCCAGTATTATAAAGAGTACGGTCGAGTGCCCTGAGATCACTTCTGTTATGATTTGGAGCTATGTAAATAATATTGAGTTGAATTAAGAATCAACTGTATTTGATTGGCAGTTCATATGTGGTGAATTATCTATGAGGTGCCTTGAAATATTAACCTCCTTCCTCCCTGAATTCTAAAACTCAGAGGCTGCAGCGACAGATCGTGTGAAACAACAGAAGAGGGATAACAGGTTCTTACCTTGGAGGCGACAATGAGAGATCTTTTGCCCACGGGACAGACCACCATCAGCCAATCAGTGTCCAGTTCTGATGGCACATCCACCAGCCACTCTGACAGCATGAGCTGAGGAGGAAGGGGAACTCTGTTAACAAACCCAGCAGTTCATCTTCATCAACACTGTATTCACAAGTCCAAAAATGATGATGTCAAATCTGTTGGCAGGCAACAAGCTTGTTGGGCCGTCATTCCAAAAGCTCAGGCGCCCTCTGTTGGCCAAGATGAAGAATGCAGCTGAAAATCACACGGCGTAATGTGCCGTCCTTCACACATGAGTGAGAATAACAACACATCAAGCACTGACCTGGTTTGCATAATGTTTTGGCAGCTTCCTCCTCTCAATCTCCATCCCCTCCTCTTCCTCTGTGTTGCCATCTTGCTCCCGTTCCCCCTCCTCTGGCTTCTCCATGTCCTCCTCTCCATCGCTGTCTGCCCCCGTCCAGTCCCCATCAGCCAGACGCCGCGCATGGTTGACGTAGTTTAACCTTTTACTGCGATCAGTGATGAAAAAGAAAAGGCTCATTGAGATACTGTGAAAGCATCTACGTACCCGTACACAAGACGTAGTAATCACAAGAAACACGCATTTAAATCGCAGCCTGAACTGACGTCAGTGAATCTGCATTCTTCAGATCAGTTCTGTCAGGCTGGAAGGACGCCACCTTTAAGGGCTTTCTAGAACTGAGCATTATCGTGGCTGAGATGTAGCTGACAACTGTCACTGCAGTCGTAAGCATGCAGCTGGAAACAGACCAAAGCAGAGGAGAATGGAAGAAGGTCTCCAGGTTACCTTTCACCACTTAGAAGTAAGGAGCCCTCACTGGTAAAAAACATTATCTTCAGAATCGAATTGTTGAGTTAGGTCTGACAGCTGTTTTTAACTAATTTTTGGGTGCAGAATCCAAAACTGATCTCAGTTCTTCTCTATCACGTCAAGTTTTTGAACTATAGGATCCCCGATTTCTTAAAAAATATGAAAAATACTGTACTTAACAGATATGTGTGTGATAGTACTGACCTATTGGGAGCTGCACACACCTCTCACCGCACTGTCTCAATTGTGACTGCACAAACAAGTTGCCACGTAGCTGTAGATGAGTCCAATCGTAATCAGCTGGCAAGTCTTACTACAGCTAATCAGTGGAATTTTGCTTATCTGGAGGGTAAGCTGTGGAGAAAACACTTGACGTGCTAGAAAAAAACTGACTGCAATTTTGGAATCAGCATGCCAATTTTAGTTTTAATCAGCATAAAAATCTAACTCAACAGAAATTTTTTTTCAAATTGTTCCCCAGTGTTATCTATAGACTCCAGACCAAACTCCAGAGTCAAATATGAAATGTACGGACATTTACCTTTTCTGCAGGTCAAGGAAGCGCCGCCGTCGCTCGCTCTGCTCCAGCACGCTGAACTTGCTCTTGTACTGGGCCAGTCGAGGGTGGGGGGCGGCCGTACTGTTGGGTTCCTTGGACACAGCAAAGCTGGCCGAGAGGGCTTTGGTCAGGTCATCCATGGGGACTCTGTAAATCAATATGCCAGAGGTTATTGACCACTCCATATTGTAAGGACATTCTACGGCAAAGCTGCATCCATCACTTCCTACAGACATTTTGCTAGTTAACATCTGTATAATGGCACACATGTTCATGTGGCTGTTTGTGTGTGACTCAGACTGTGTGCTTTGGTTCACACAGGGATTTATCTCAACTGCAGCATGGTGGTGCAGTGGTTAACTGCTGTCCCACGGGAGGCAGAGCAGGGCAGGGTTGGGGGTTTGATTCCCGGCTTGAGCAAGACACTGAACCCTAAAGTTGCTCAGCACCTTGCATGGCAGCTCGGTCGCCATCGGTGTGTGAATGTGTGAGTGAATGAGACACTCAGAGCGTTTGGCACTTCCGCTTGATGAATGACTGAAATGATGACTTGATGATAGTTGGAAATGTATTTTCTCTTGATCGCTGGGGTCTGTGGGGGGGTCGTTGACTACATCTCGACGGTTCCATAGTAACCATGTAAACACATAATGTCCCGGCTGCTCTCAGAGGAAGTAAAGAGGCTTTCACTCGGTTAGTCCGTTTCAGTGCTACACAAGTTGAACACAGATCTGCTTTTACGACTAAACGTCAAGTTGACTGTTTGACAGGACGTTTCAGCCTCATCACTGTAACCCACACAGACGACAGACGACTTCTCAAACGGGGGATAAACCCTCATCTGGCGGGGGGAGGGAGGGGGGGGGGGTCCATGAAAAAGCCCGGGGACACTTGTATCACGGACTGCTACATCTAGCCAGGCAGCTATCTTAGCAGCTAATGTTAGCATCGTGCTCAGCCTGCTAGCATACCGTGGAGCAGCCAGCCGTTAACAACACCGATTCTACTACGAGACCTTCTGCTTCAGGTGTAGCTTCACATATTTATCAGGCCCGACGGAACACCTGGACGGGGGGGTTTGGTCAGAGAGTAACTTCAGCTGGAAACACAACGTACCTTGGATGGACACTCGGGGAGGCTGCTGCTGCTGAAACGTCACGCTGTCATCTTTCCACCAGCGGCGACTTTTAGTTGGCCGACTAAATACCGCAAACTAACCCGGAGTTTCTCCCAGCAGCGGACACGCGGACTCTCTGTAACTACTACATCGTTATTATCAACAAAAATGATCAACGAAGTATCGAAAGTAAAAGTACTCATTACGCGGAATGGCCCCTCTAAGTGTTTCATTATTACATTATAAAAGCATTATTATTGATGAATTAATATAAGCAGTACTGTAATGTAGTTGGTCGAGGTGGAGCTCATTTTAACTACTTTATAAACTGTCCTCCATAACAATACATACAATTATTAGCTGTAATATTCATTATTATAAACTGACCATATGGTTTGTATGTAAAAAAAATCTAACTAACTTTAACTGGAACTCTTGAATAAATATATTGGAGTATAAAGTGCTATATTTCCCTCTAAAGGTATAAAGTAGCATCAAACGTACATTATAAAATGATGTATATTAACTTTTCCTCTGATTCTGATTGTATTTACCCTGTGCAGCACTTTGAACTGCTTTTATATGAAATGGTGGCATAAAAACTGCATCTGAAGTTGAATTTGAACATCTTATGGTGTAGAAATAAATGTTTCGAATATGAACATAGTATATAAGTATATATATATATATATATATATATATATATATAAAACTTTATACTGGCATTATAGTGGTGGCTTTAACTAAATAAGTCACAGTTTGATTAATGCTATAACATGCAAATGTATGTAAGAATACTACTGCTACTAATAATATTGATAATAGTTATCATAATAATTATTACGATTATTACCTTTCTGCGTACTCAATCGTCATCATCATCATCATCATCATCTGAAACCGGACGGCATGAAATGCCCCTTGGGTGTTGTAATGTGTGCTGGATGCAGTACCGCGCTCCTCCTGTTGGGGGCGGTGTTGAGCCAGTTTCTCCTCCTTCTCAGAATATAAAGGAGCTGATGAAAAAAAGGCGAAGTTGCCTTCAATTGTCCGAGTCTAACGTCATGGAAAGAGTTACTTTGTTGCAGCGCGCACAGGAACCGACCCCGAGAAACCGCCGTGATCCGTGATGTGCGTGGCTGCTCTGCGGGAGGAGCTCGTTCGGTCGCTCGTTCTGCCTTTTTGTTGTGTTTAAAGGATCGAGGAAGATGCGCAGGGACCTGTTTACAAGGAAAACGCAGCAAGTTTGAGTCTGAGGGAATGCGGACCAGGCTCAAACTGCACAGGGGTACCATTACTCATCGCTGCGTGCTTCTTCACGCCAGGCCACTTTGTCTTGGAAATATTTTCACCAAGGATCATTTTCAGGCTCCGTAATGAGAAACAAGTGTCCGAGGAGTGAAGAGCGCGAGGTTGCAGTCCAGTTTCGGAGGGTTAAACCCCCCCCCGGTGCTTTTGGAGGAGCTCTTTGGTGAAACCAGTTTTGTTTTTGAACCTGTTGTGTGTGCGATGTGTGAGGAGGCAGAGCGTCTGTTATGAGGGAGATTAAATAGAGCCTTTGTCGTGAGACCTTCAGGCATCATAGATGATAAGACAATAGAGCCATAGCCTCGATGGGCCGAGGATGCTGCTGGTCACAGGCGGCATATTTTAGCCTCTTTTTGGCGGATAGAAGTCATAGTTTTACGTAACTGTTGACTTGTGTGTCAGATCATTCAGTTTACAAACGTCACCCTGTGCTGCTGCACACTCCATCCAACAGCTGCCATGTAACTTGAGACGCGTTTAAATATTACAGTGAGCTGGTGTCAGATGTTTCCTACTCAGCATGCATCAAGACAGTAGCATCAATACAATCTAGGCACCAGAATCTGTTGCTTTAGGACCCACTGGAGTATCAAGATGTCAGTGTCAGTGAAAGCCAAAGCAATCTACACTTTTCTAAGTGAAAACAAAGAGGAGATCAGCATCCAGGAGAACGAGGAACTGGTTATCTTTGACGAGAACTCGGTGGACGGCTGGTTTCAGGGGGAGAACAGCCGAGGGGAGAGGGGTCTCTTCCCTGCATCCTATGTGGAAATTATTCGCACTCGCTCAAACTCTAACGTGACTGACTGCTCCATTAGCCCGGCGGGATCTCTAGGAAATGACTCCTCCTTTTTCCCCTCAACCCCAAACGCCCCTCTGCCTTTGCAGCAGAGTTACTATGACGACGACGACGACGACGACTGGGACGACTGGGACGACAGATCGACAGTGGTGGACGATGGCGACCACTCTAGGAGCCCTGGGGCCAATGGACACGCCAATCAGAGCCCGCTGTCCAACAACCCCAACGTGCACTACCGGGCCAAACCACACATGGAGAGGCAGGACAGCATCTCCAGCTCCAGGAAAGGCAGCATGGTGGGCAGGAACTTGAACAGGTTCTCCAGCTTTGTCCGCTCAGGGGTAGAAGCGTTTGTGTTGGGGGATGTACCCATGATGGCAAAGATAGCTGAGTCGTACACCATCGATATGGGTCCCTTGGGGCCCCGGTGGAAGGAGAGCCCGCAGCCTTTCTCCTGCTCCATTGAAGACCCCACAAAACAGACGAAGTTCAAGGGCATCAAGACGTACATTTCGTACCGGGTCACGCCGAGCCACACGGGGCATCCCGTCTACAGGCGCTACAAACACTTTGACTGGCTGTACAACCGCTTACTGCACAAGTTCACTGTGATCTCCGTGCCTCACCTGCCTGAGAAACAGGCCACGGGGCGATTTGAGGAAGACTTCATCGAGAAGCGTAAGAGACGACTGATACTGTGGATGAACCACATGACCAGTCACCCAGTCCTCTCCCAGTATGAAGGCTTTGAGCACTTTCTGATGTGCGCTGATGACAAGCAGTGGAAACTGGGCAAGAGACGGGCGGAGAAGGACGAGATGGTGGGTGCCCATTTCATGCTGACCCTCCAGATCCCTAACGAGCACCAGGACCTTCAGGACGTAGAGGAGCGGATCGACTCCTTCAAGTCCTTTGCAAAGAAAATGGATGACAGCGTGATGCAGCTCACGCACGTTGCCTCGGAGCTGGTGCGTAAACACCTGGGTGGGTTCAGGAAGGAGTTCCAGCGGCTGGGAAATGCCTTCCAGTCCATCAGCCAGGCGTTCATGCTGGACCCTCCCCACAGCTCAGACACCTTCAACAACGCCATTTCCCATACAGGCCGCACCTATGAGAACATTGGAGAGATGTTTGCAGAGCAACCTAAGTATGACCTCTTCCATATGCTGGACAAGCTGTCGCTCTACCAAGGCCTGCTCGCCAACTTCCCCGACATCATTCATCTACAGAAAGGTAAAACCGGCCGGGAGTAGTTTCAGTGTGTGACAGATTTCTCTGGGAATTACAAATGTAACAAGAATATTAATGATGATTACATCCTCAATCAACACAGATGTTTGTATTCCTGCAGCTTCATTCACATTTTAACTGAAGGTTCAAGGTCAGCTCCCTATTTCAAATTACAGAACGACATAACAGGATATGAAGGGAGACGGCTCTTTAAGGTTGTAGCAGATGATTAATGAACCTAAATACTCTGATTTAACCACCAATAATAACTCTGTACCAGCTTCTCCTGCAGCAGCTGCACTGGGGAAGTGTTTCAGAAGCTTCACTCTGTAAGAGTCTGAGACTGGGAACAGACTATGTTGTTCTGTGTTGTTTCTCAGTCTGTGCTATTTATTTAGTTATGGATGACACATTAATTCAGGTTTGGCCTCCAGCATCTCCCCTCGACACACACACACACACACACACACACACACACACACACACATATGTGATTTGATTTGATAATCGATTAATTATTTCAGTCATTTTCAAGCAAAAATGCCAAACATTCTCTGGTTTTAGCTCGTGAGGATTTGCTGCTGATGTCACAGTAAATTGAACATGTTTAGGTCTCTGACTGTTGGTCACACGAGACAAGCTAAGTGAAGACGCCATCGAGGGCTGGGAGAAATTGTAAATGGCATATTTTACATTTTATAGACTAAAAGATTAATGGAGAAAATGATCGGCAGATTAATCGATAATGAAAGATATCGTTCGTTGCAGCCCTAATACTGATCATGTTATAAAGTACATTACAAAATAACAGATTTAATAACAGAATAATTACAAAAGAAAACCATACCACACTTGTAATAGTCAATATCTCTTAAGTGTACACAACCCAAACTGTGTATGTGTCAAGGAGCTTACTTTTTAATATCTAATTACATATTACTGTTAACATGTTATACGAAGTGTGTCTACAACATCTGTCATTAGAGGCTGAAAATAATCCAACTATTTACCTAACGAGTGAAACAACAAAACTACCATTCATATTATGTTTAATTTATGTTTCTGTTGTGGAGGTTCACCTTAGATTCCTCTGGGTTCTGTTAAAAGTTTGATGAGACAAATAGTCAGAGCTTCGTTGTTGTGTAACATTACAACCATCATGTGACGAGGACACCCGAGTCACTCAGGCAGGGATGTGGTCTACGGACTGGGCTGTCAGAATACGTGATATGTTATTTGGTTATCTAAACCTTTGTGACCGTGGCCTTCCTCTGTCTATCTTCTGGAGCGATGAATCGACGTTAAACAGGATATAAAGCTGTAATCCTTGTAAACCTTTATTTTACTTCCTGTGGTCTTTTAATTTGGCGACAGCTTGTTGACATCTTTATCCTTCTTCCAGCGGTTGTATCATCAACGTATACTGTGAATCAATGCTACCCATTTTATCTTTTATCAACTCCAAACATGTTCTTGTCAGCAGATGCAAACGTTTCTATGAGCTGAGACAAAGTTCAGCTCAGGTCACTCTGGGTCCTGCAGTCACCACCTACTGTAAGGCTCAAACCTCGGAGTCGGATGATGCTCCTTCAGGGCATTTCTTTTCAAGAAGGGGACAACATAAATACCCAGAGTGACACGTCATGCTTGAAGCAGCTAATGTTGGAAATTCACTGCTGACATTTGTTGAAAACTGTCGTGCCACCACTGCCATCAATGGCTTATTTTACTCTCATGTATGAGCGTAACGGTGTTTAATCAGTAACCGTACAGGCCTGAACTCATAAAGCACTTTCCTGTGGTTTGAATGATTTGAATACTCTGTCACAGTTGTGTTTGTGATGGCTGATGACAAACCCCGCGGTGAAATATTAGCCTGCGCTGACGTCAACATTCAGTGTCAGCTCCCAAACAAAGAACCATATCAGCTGATTGGAGTTAGATCAGGAGGAAGGAAAGGGCTGCTACCAGTGAGGAATAATGCTGTCGGTAAATGTTATAATCTCCTTCAAACAGCTGGCGCTCATTATCACGGAGGTCATTATGATACGATTCAGCTAGTTGCATTGCACTTAAAGGGTCAGTCCACCAGAATCACAAGTGCTTAACTTTATTATTGAACCCTGGTGGTGTCAGGCCGTGCAGATAGTTTCACTTTCACATGTCAAAGATCTGAAATGTCATTTATTCAGTGCCTGAAGCACCACTGAGTAAAGCACCATGGATGCATTAACAAAGGATGATGTGATATTAGAATTATTTTTAGAATCACTTTATTTTGTAGAATGGTGGATTATATGGTGTGTGTGTGTGTGTGTGTGTGTGTACAGAAAGTGGTCAGATTTGTATTTATTTATTTTATTTGGGTAAAGTTCTTGTAAAGTTTATGTTTAAGCAATATTTAACATTTTAGAAGTTTTGCTTATTCACTTTTTTTCCCGAGATGAGACGACTGATACCACTGGAGCCAGGCGACAGTTAGCTTAGCATAAATACTGGAAACAGGGGGAAACAGCTACCATCACCTCTAAAGCTCACTTGTTACGCGCCTGTGACTATTGTTCGGCCGCATGCAGTAACTTCCTGGAGTCTTGTCATTGTCAGGTTGCCAGGTAACCAGCGGAGACTCCCTAACGTATGGAAACAAAAGTGTAGTTTTGTTAATGGTACTAAAACTCACTTATTCGCAGTAGAATGGAATAGCCAAGAGACAACACACTGTGTACACGAGGAGGTTGAGCAGCAGTGTGTTTGTGCAGGCAGAGACCTTTTCCCTCCGCTGAGTATTCCCCTCGATGTGACTTGTGTTCTGCTGAACCAGATACAGCTGTGGCAACACTCACAACACACAGAACTGAGGTCAACCTTTTCCGGCGCACTCCTCCTCCTCTTCATCTCCCCATTGCTTCTTTCCTGCCTGCCTTTCCCCTCCGCTGGGGTCTATAGGAGCTGGTTTTTAACTGTGATCCTGGTGAGCATGTGAACTGCAGGAATGTTAACTGTCTTTGAGATGTGGTGTTGGGCAGCGACTGCATGTGGCCTTGATAAAATGGATCCAGGGAGGACAAAGTTTTGGGTAATGTCAGAAAAATGTCAGGGTGTGCTCCGTACATGTCGTTCTCCCGTTCTCTCTGTCCTGTTTTGGCTTTTTCTCAGCAGATCTCTGAGTCTCTTCTCTTTTGGTTTCTGCTGCCGCTCAGTCTGCTAGTCAGTCTGTCACATCTGCCTTCCTCTTCTTTTCATCCTCTTCCCTCCTGTTTCCCCCTAAAGACAACGTTTTAGAATTGTCAGTCTGGGCAGCTGCCCTGGTTTCAATAATGGAGAAAGTAAATGTAGTCTGGTCCAAAGGCGTGGACTCTGCTGTACTTTGAGCCTCTGCCAAAACGAATCCCACAGTAAGACCTTGATCTGGTTTGAATACAATTGAAATCTTGACCTGAAGGGTTAATTACATTGCATTGCTGTAGAATAAAGGGCCTCTGAGGCGTTTGTGTGAGAGGCCAACGTTAGCACTGCTTCTTCAACCGCACCTCCTGTTGCAATTACTTGTTTATTGTCAATCCTGGTCTCTGACGTTTATTGTGCTGCTTCCTGTTAAATTAGCAGTACTTATTTTGAGTTATTACTTGCCTTGAGTTAATCACTGTATGATTATACATAATCATAAAGTGAGCAATGCAGGTCTGGTATCAATCTGGTCCTAAATATTTCATGTGTGTTCTGTGGAAATGAGGTTACATCGACCGTAATTGTAACGTGTTCGTGAGAGTAAAGCAGATATCATGTTCTGTAGATTGTGTACCTGACAACTGATGATGCACTAATCTGAAACAAACAAAAAGGGTACACAATAGAGTGAAACCGACCCGCCCTGCTGTGTGGGTATCAGTCCAATCTGATCACATGTTATGTGAGATGAAATCTGAAGCCTTGCAGCTCTGCATGAGGTCTGGACCTGCATCACCTGAGTCCAGAGAATGACGTGTTGTGGAAAATAAGGCAGCAGTTACTGTTAAAGTCTTTTCTACATTCAAATGAACCCCAAGTTGTGAGTTATCTAGAAAACTGTTTAAAAAGTTCAACGTTATAAATTACATAAAACCAAAGCCAACGCCATGACAAATGTGCTGTGGTACACTGCAGTGCATTTTTCAAAATAAAACGCACCAGACTTTAGCTGTCCTCCTTTTATCTTGACTCATTGTTTTGGACAGTTAGATTGTTCTAAAGTCTAGAAAGTGTGGTGTTTGTCTCTGCCCCCTTCAGCTATTGCTGATAGTGGGATCAAGCCGTCTGTGATCCACACCAGAGCAGACCATTATTCAGGCTGAGAATGAGCCGGCTCCCCTGGGACGCCAGCCAGACTTTTAATCTGGACAAGAGGTTAGTTGTCCTCCATATGGCAACACATTACAAACCACATGCAGGCTTCATCAGTTTGGATGACATTTATTTTGCTGCCAGTTCTGAGGAAATGTGTGCGCCCCCTCGATCTGCGGCGGTAACAGAGGGTCGTCTCGCATCCGAGCGTCTTGGTGTGTTTTGTCAGTTCTCACTATTGTTTAATGTTTAAAGTTTAATGTTTAAAGTGCTGACCGGGAGCTCATGGCGTGTTGATATCGTCTGACAAACATGTTACAGATTAACATTCCATACGCTGCTTACAACACACTCGAAAATACTGCACCGTCAGCAGCAAGACAAGCCTCAATCTGTGAAACCAGGTTTGGGTTTCAGGAGCGTGCGGTGGCCCAGTTACAGCACCGTATGAATGTTGATCGTGTTATTTTGTTGGCTACAGTCCCCTCTGCTGACTGTGGTGACTATGGAGAGCAAATGTTTTCTCTCTCCTGTTTGCGTACTCATAAATCTCGACAAAGGCTCGGCTCTCGTCTTCACACACGCTGTCTATCCACATGCTGCTGCATTCCTGTCTGCGTTGGCCCAGTGAGCTGTTGTTTCACACTGAAGGAGATTACAGATGTCTCGAGAGCTCGCTCTTTACCGCCGCCGCCGCCTCCCCCCTCCTCTCAAAGATCCACACATTTTGTGGTTAAGTGGCATTAGACTGTATTGGCATCGGGGTTGTGCCAAGTTGAACCTCGCTCAAAGTTTGCCTCAACGTCTTGCGACGTAATTCACGCCGCATTAGCCGATAAAGTGCATGTAAGCGCTCATTCCTGGTAAGATTGGGGGCATTTTAGTGTCCTGCAGCTCATTATTTTGATTTTACAACCCGCAATTCTACAGTTCATTCGCTCATTATCCCTGTTTCCAGATGACGCTGGTAACGATGTTTAGTTAACAAAAAGCTGTGATAAACCTTCTGAATGCTGCCTGTCCAGCACCAAATGATGAACAAAGTTAGCTGGTGAAAATAGTGGAGCACAGAGCAGTGAAAGAGCCAGATGCTTTGCTCAAGAAGAAGAAGAGACCTCAACTCCAAATGCATGCTAGTGTTGCCTCGTTGTCTGCTGGGGGAGTGAATAGGCAGCTGTTAGCTGTTTTATAAGGTGATATATGTCAGATGTTGTGTTTCCAGCATGTTCCACTGCCCCCAAGTGGCCAAACATTAATTAATGTTGCTTAAACGCAGTGCTAAGTACGACATGGTTGCTTCGTGGTTAGCACTAACGCCTCACAGCTGGAGGCTTCCTGTGGGGGGATTGCATGGGTTTCCTCAGGCCCAAAGAAATGTAGGTTGGGTTAACTGGAAGACTTGAAGGTGCCTGCAGATGTGAGTGTCTGTCTCTATAGCCTTGTGACAGACAGGGTGAACCCAGCCTCTTTCTCAGTGCATGCTGGGAAAGGCTTCACTCCCCGTCGACTCTTAACAGGCAAAGTGGTTTCGGAGGCCGACTCTCCGAGTGCTTGCAGTGCCATGAATAGATGGAAAATAGAAGTCATTGCCATCTGTATTTGTTCATGTTTTGATCAATTCATTCTTTGGCATCACGTTCACCAGTTAGCTCACAGATTAATTGTTTTTCTGGCTCTGCCCATCGAGTCCCCCAGTGCAGCTAAAGTACAGCTGAAGTAGCCCAGAACTGAAACTTCATCTTCTTAGTGTTAAGTTGAAAGGCATCAGTCTCCCAATCGCCTCCCGATCGTCTCCCTCCGCCGACACGAATGAAGCTTTAACTGTCAGAGAGATGCTGCGCGTCTGCCAATGTAACATCTGCAGTCATGGTAACGCCGACACGGTGCTTGTGGTTGGCATGGAGACGCTGTCCTTCTGAGGAGAGAATTGTTCGCATTCTCTGCTCATTTCTTGTGTCATGATGTTGCGTGAGCAAGCGATCATAAACGTTAGGACAAAGGAAAACCCTCGTCACCTGGTCCAGTATTTCATTTGGTGGCACGTGTCGGAGGAGGTTGGACATCCACATTGAAGGGATGAATTTAAGGACAACTATCTTTCATTTGTTCTGCCTCTCCCAAGCCATTGCAGCACTCAGTAGATAACAGTTAGAGGGCAAACACACGGAGGAAATAATACATCTGTTCCACAACAAAAGAGCTGAATCTATAAATTCATTTAAATGTCACAATCAGAAACAGAACGGTGAGGCTGAAGACCCGGAGGGATTTAATAATGACTCACACAAAGTAATAATGATGTCACAGTTCGTGTTTTATTTTATTTGATGTGTGATGACATAACGGACTCTTTCAATGAGTTTGAAAAGCCTACGTTCAAAACTCAGCATAAAGCTGGTCGTTTAGTTGCACATGATTGCTGGAAATCCCAGATATTTGTATCCATATTCAGTCCAACCTTTGATTTCACTGTGACTACACCCTTTTTTCACGCAAATATGAGAAACCTGAGGTGACAAAGGATGAAATAAATCCATTTCCAGATCAGTGGGGCTATTAGCAGTGGAGAGGAATCATACTTCCCTTCTAGTAAACAAATACATCTGGATAGGAACATGTCTGACATGAGGACGGATTTATAACACCGTCTGTGTGAAAGTGAAGTATATAATAGTTTTATATCAGATTCTCTCATATCAAAAAAAAAGAAACATCTGTCAAACATCTTTTTGCATGGCTTTAATTAAGAACTTCAGTTTGAGCTTTGGAGCTTTGGAAGCTTCATGTCTTATTTCTGCAGTCTTGGTCAGTAATGTGGAGCGTGCAGAAGAAGAAGCCCGCTCGCAGATTAAACATTTCTGGTAACTAATTCCCCGTGCAGGCTCGAGAGGGTGGTTCTGTTCTGAACATTCCTCGTCCCTGAAGTAATAAAAAATCGAAGAATTGGAAATATTTGTCTCAGTATCCCGTGGCTCCTCTCCAGAATAAAAACGAGCCTCGAGGATCAGCGGACAAAGGATACGTGAGGTGGCTGAAATCGGTTGTGCTCATTCCAGCTCAGGACATAAACTCCAGCCCTGTTTTTATCTGCGTATCTGATTGGCTGCTGTAAACACTGTTACTGTTAGCTTACTCAGCAGTGGGTTTTTTCATCTTTGTGTATCCTCTGGGCTTTTAAGACCCACTTTAAACACTGGCAGATACTGCAGAGTCCTTTTGACCCTGTCATGCATTCTTGAAGCTGTGTCTCAGTTTTTCTTCTTTCCTCTCTGTTTTCAGCTCCTCTGCACATGTTGTTCCTCTGTCCTGTCTTTTTCCTTTCCTTCTCTCCCCTCCCCTCCCCTCCTCTCCTCCATCAAAATTAAATGTCAGTATTTACTTTGATCTGTCCAGAGTCCAAAATGGAGGAAGCTATCGCAGCTTGTTATCTGTGTTGCTCCAGCCACTTTTATTTAGCGTACCTCTGTCAAAGTTATGACTTCGATATGACACCTGCCTAAATATCTCGATAGTGATTTGGAAATGATGCCGCGGCAAAAACCTCAAACATCAGGAAAAGTGCTGGAATAATATATGAAATGACAGAAGATTGAGCTCTAGCATGTTTTGGACTTGTTAGCGTGTTGGCGTGTCAGCTGTTGGCTCACCAGCTCACCTCTACTATGGCCCGTTTCACAGAGACTCCGAGCCACTTCCTGGTGGCCTTGAGACTTCAGCTAAGAGTCACATCAGTAAGAAGTCTTTTCTCTGTTCTGTTTTCATTCACATTTTTTTGAGATCAACAGAGAACAAACATCTCATCAGTTCACTGTGGTGCTTGACACAGACGTCAGCCTCCACACACACACACACACACACACACACACACACACACACTCTCAGAGCCCTTTACTAATGGTCAGTGTTTTGTGGTGACAAGCCTCATTTGTCCTCAGTTGAAAAATGTCTCTGTTTACTTGACTGTCCGATGTGAATAACATCCACTAATCTTACTCAGTCACGTTAGTCCTTCCTGTGTTTGAACCGAATTCACAGATGAGTTTATTTTACAGTGCTCTGTTGAGTCATTCTGATAGTCTGTCTTGTCAATATTTGGACATTAGAGCAGTTTAAGAGTTCAGACCTACAGTATATTAGCATTATAATGAGCATGAGTAATGGCTGCTTCAGTCACTTGGTTCACCAAACCAGAGCACATTATCTTGGATTTGAAAACGTCATGCCGCTACCTGCCAAATATCTTTTCCTTTTACTTTGCAAGAGAGAAATTTAGCCCAGTTCCAAGTCTTAAAAGAAAAACGGGGGTGTTTTGTGGTTTGCATGGCAGCAGTGAAGTCACTACATACTAGCGGCTATGCCTTCACATATTAGCCCAACACTGTTTCACTCCTCACACCCACACAAGCTCACACACCTCCAGAGGATTGTGAAGCAATAAGCAGTGTTTTTCATAAGAAGAGATAGTTTTCAACTTCTAAAGGGAAAGTAGGAGTTTTGAAGGAGCACATGTTGGTTTGTAATGATGGGGTCATTTCAGTTCATCCCGAATAACAGTTTCCTAATGTCTTTGTTTTGGAAATAGAATCATCATCGCCAGAGGAAGTGAAAGAAAGTCAGTGACTTTGTACGAAAGATACTCTGTTCACAGCACAGCTCAACCTGTAATACTGTAATACTGTAGGAGGCAAGTTGGATTCTGAATATGAAAAATCATTTTGAGTGTTTCTTCAGCTCACCAGCTGCTCTGATGAATTAAGTCATGCTACATATGGCTCCCTAAAGACGCCCATCTCTTGTCAAAAAGGTGACACTAGCACACCTATCAGCCCACGTTGTGTTGATCAATTACACACACATTACAGGGGTCGGCTGATTCATACTAACGAAAGAGGCTCCACTTCATGATGAATCAGGTGTTATTAGCCGTGACTGGAAATCATGGTCCCACAGGAGGACAAGTTAAAATTAGACACGCTTGTCTTAAAACTGCTGTGTTCTAATGTTCTTAAAAGAATCTGCAGTCTGTGGAGAAAAATAATGCTGGCTTTGCTGAAAAGGAACTCAGTTATAGGGAACTGGGAACTGTATCCCCACTGATGCATAACTACAAGCGCACAAGCTCCCCGTGCTCCAAACAAATACAAACAGCCTAAAGAGCGACTTCCGTTCTCAAAGTTTGTGTCAAAGGGACACAAGATGGATGCAGGCGTAGAGAAGAAGTGCTGCACTTCCTGACTCCGTCCTGCAGTGACCTCGCGCCCTGTGAGGCCTGTGGGAATGGGGAATTTAGCAGATGCCTGAGTTTAGTGGCCCAGAGGGTTGTGGTCATAGTTAATCTCGACTGTCCTCACTCTTTGTCTCTCTGTCTCACACTCGGACCCTGTATGACTGATTAAACCAGGCCGGCATCTGCAGGTCCGGAACAATCTGAGAAAAACACAGATTTCAGTTCCCTAAAAAAAACCCAAGGTGGGATTGTTGGCTAACGCCGTCACTACGGCTGCAGCCGGACCGATCATTTCTCTGCCACTCATGTGGGTCCAGGTCGCAATGACTGACTGAATTATATCATTAGGAACTATTTTTATATACTTGGAACAATTGAAACTGTTGATATAAGAAGAAATAATTATTGGCCATAAAGTCTGCATACTTTTTATTAAAGAGTTCAATTTAACTTGAACCTGCAGGAACCCTTCAATGTGTTTTTAGCTCCTCTGTTAGCCGTTGTCCTTTTCCTCTCCTCCTCCCCCCTCCTCCTCTCTCCTCTCCTCTCCTCCTCTCTCCTCTCTCCTCTCCTCTCCTCCTCTCCTCCTCTCCTCCTTTCTCCTCTTCTCTCCTCCTCTCCTCCTTTCTCCTCTCCTCTTCTCTCCTCCTCTCCTCCTTTCTCCTCCTCTCCTCCTCTCCTCTCCTCTCCTCCTTTCTCCTCTTCTCTCCTCCTCTCCTCCTTTCTCCTCCTCTCCTCCCCCTCTCCTCCTCCTCTCTCCCTCTCCTCTCCTCTCCTCCTCTCCTCTCCTCCTCCTCTCTCCCGTCTCCTCTCCTCCTCCCCCCTCCTCCTCTCCTCCTTTCTCCTCTTCTCTCCTCTCCTCCTCTCCTCTCCTCTCTCCTCCTCCTCCTCTCCTCTCCTCCTCCTCCTCCTCTCTCCTCTCCTCTCCTCCCCCCTCTCCTCTCCTCTCCTCTCCTCTCCCCCCCCCCCCCCCCCCCCCGCTCCTTAACCCCCTACAGAGTCCTCGTATCTACCCAGCACAGACCCATGAAGCTGTCACATGTGAAGTTCTTCAGTTCTCTTTGGCCACAGCCATAAAACAAGCGGTAGCCGGTCTGGTTGGGCAAGATAAACAAATCTGGTGCCTTTCCAGACCACTGGCAGTGTATCATAGAGCATTTGTGAACCAGGAAAAAAGAAAGAAAAGAGGCAGCTAGCCTGTAGTGGGGAAGAGGGATTGCTTTTTAGAATAGTTGGAAACCTACACAGCTTGGCCTTTTATTCTGTCACAGTTTTTCTTTCGGTAGCTTGTGTTTTGCGGCTTTGATGATATAGTTTTGCATGAAGTTAGAGTGCAGATTTAGCTGCGAGGCTTTCTTTGTGATGAGATTTTACATTAGCCGATCCAAAAATGTTGATTCAGCCCCCCATTATTCCTCACTCCACACACACACACATGAGCGGCTTTCCTTTATGTCCCACTGACATGCTATCTGGTGATGCACATTCTCCTCTCATGTGGAAAACAGAATACATGAATGTAGGTCAGCACCACAGACTGTAGTCCACACGCCTCCTCGCTGGAACAGACTGGAAGTGCTGTTCATGCTTTCCCAGACTTCTGCCAGGAATTCCATACAAAATCCAGGGCGGCATGAACTCACAGATAGAGTTAATGGATAAAACCTGCACACTAGCACGTCTGAACTAGTCCTGCTGGCCGGCTTATCGACATGACGTCTGAGGAAGATCGGCCTCCAGGTTTCGAGCTCAGCTTGTTTGAGATTGAGACGGACTCACTAACCTGATGGGAAATGCGGCGTGGCGACATGCCATCGGGCTGCCGTGTTCTTCACTTGGAAAGTGACGTCATGGCAGTCTGGGTGAATGTGGTTGTAACTTGTCCTTGGTATGCAGGGAAACAGAAAGTAATTGTGTGGTGTGTTCCCTGCTCTACCTATAAAGGGCTCAGCTTTGCACTAGTTAAGTTCTGGGGGGAAAGTTACGATGTTGGTCTTCACTGCTGAGATATTGGCACAACATTACTGTAGCTCTTTATATATATATATATATATATCACAATGTACAGTAAAAGGGTCCCAAAGAGCAAAACTAATCTTTTTTGACTGTATTTAACTTTTATTACAACTTCTGTTTCATGGTTATCCTTTTTTGTCTCTGTAAATCAGCTGATCATCGCTGACATCTTACAGGGACGTAGCAGATTTTACATTGTCTGAAACAAGTATATATTTAGGTGATAGTGACATAAAAGGTCAGTCCACCCAAATACAAACAGATATAATTTCTTACTTACAGTTTGTCTGTCTTTTTAAGTTTTGTGCCTTCACCCCAAATCTGTTTGTGGTGTTCAAAGCATAAAAAATGAACACTTCTACAGCAGTCAGCATCATGAATCAGCTTCTCTCACTTCTCTGGAACAACTATAACTATATTTTGACAGGAAATAGTCCGTATATGGACACGGTTGTGTTCTGTGGATTATCCAGAGCAACCAGTACATAATGTTTCCATAAAAACATGCTGCTGTTACATTTTTAAATCTAGTTTTTCAATCTTAAGAGAAGAAACCCTAAGAAATGAAACCCAAACTGTCTGCATGGCTAGATACACCTATGCGTAAATGATCAAATATGTTTGTTGTATTTGGGTGGAGGCAGAACGCTCAGAGATGGATATCTCTAAAACTGGTTTTGTTTCTTTGTCCTTTGGGTGAACTGACCCTTTAACTTGTGGTGTTCTGTTTGGCCTCGAACCAGCCTTCTGTTTTTGAAATGATATATCTTTTGTCTTAACTCAGGTGCCTTTGCTAAGGTGAAGGAGAGCCAGCGGATGAGTGACGAAGGGAAGATGGACCAAGACGAAGCCGACGGCATTAGGAAACGCTGCCGGACTGTTGGGTTTGCCCTCCAGGCAGAGATGAGCCACTTCCATCAGCAGCGAGAGGTGGACTTCAAAGACATGATGCAGGCCTACCTCAAGGAGCAGATAGCCTTTTACCAACGTGTTGTCCAGCAACTGGAGCGCACCCTGCGCATGTACGACTGTCTGTAAAGACACCGAACTGCTGTCCAGTTCAAGATGCCAAAAAACCCCGAAGAGAAGGAAAGGAAGGTCCAAGTCTTGACTCTTTTTTCAGGGCGTTTTGTGTCGGTCGTGTTTGGTTCGGTTTGACAAAACTGGCGGAGAAATGAAGCCGTAGTGACAGTCTGTCACTCTGATGGATTCAAAGTCACATCGTTTGTTTTTTTTAAAGACCTACTGTACCGTTTTATTTCTGAAATACACATCACATAGGCAGTGTCACAGCATATTGTTTATTTTACATAATTTAAGGTGTTTGTTACGTTAAAATAAGAATATAGGTTTCAAATTCATAGAGAATCTATAGATGAGTTTTCTATAGTGTAACACGCCATGAAACGGGTTCTGTTTAGAAATTGTCCCCTTCTCTCCAACATCACGACATTCATTCATGTCTCTTTCTCTAATGTCTCTTAGTACAAGTCACAAATGTCTGTCTTTGCACCGTGCGGACGACTCACTGACACCATGTCATTCAGTTTATTTCACGTCATTTTCTTACTTTTTTCATGCAGCAAGTGCCTTTAAGGATCTGAGGCATTCTGATGGAGTGAAAATATGTTTAAATGGACCATTTGTCTGTAGCATGCCTTGTGTTTTATAGGGGGGGGGCATTTTTGGAATGAGTTGTGATTGGAAACAAGTTTGCACATGTTTTGATATACAGTGGGCCATAGTGTGTGGGGGGGTGTCTGTGTGTGGGTGAGGCAACTACTCTGCTGATCAAGTCCCTTTTCCACAGTGGAAGACAGTGAGACAATGAATGATGTTTTGTATGTAGCAGCAGGTTTATCTGGTCAACTAGTGTGAAAAGCAGTCAGACAGGTGATGTGAGGCAGAATATTTGTATTAAATTGAAGTTGACACAAGACCAAATTCTTCCTATATAAATGTTCATATCAAGTATTTTAAGACAACATCTAATACCACATTATATCATTCAGATTATCTCTATACTGTATAATAACTTGAAGAAGTAGTTCGACATTTTGGGAAATATGCTTGTTTACTTTCTTTCTGCTAGCAGAAGCTACGCTTAGCTTAGCATAAAGACTGGAAACGGGGGGAAACAGCTAGCCTGGCTCTATGCAAACGTAAAAAAAATCAGCCTACCAGCTTGTTTAAAACTCAATAATTAAAAATGTTATATTTCAATTGTTGAATCTGTACAAAAGCCAAAGTGTAAAAACATAATTTTGTGGTTTCACAGGGGTTAGGACACTGCACCCACTCATGAAATAGTCCAGCACAGACCCCCCCCCTCTAACACAACCACCGCGTGTTCTCACACTGCTTTATAAGGATTAAGCAAACGAAACACAACGTGCTAATTAGTGAGCTGGTGCTGGTAGGCAGATTGTGTTACCTTTGGGCTGAGCCAGGCTAGCTGTTTCACCCTGTTGCCACTCTTTATGCTAAGCTAAGCTAACCAGCTGCTGGCTAGAGCCTTAAATTCCTCCTGCAGACACAAGAGTGCCATCAACCTCCTCACCTAACTCTCGGCAAGAAAGTCAATACGCATATTTCCCAAAACTGTTCATTAAATAATAATAATAATAATAATAATAATAATACATATTCATTCCAGCTGTGGTCACAGTGAAGTGTTCATATTTAACGTACTCATTTTTCCACAGAAGGAGATTTGAGTGGCTATGAGGCCCCACTCTTTACTGTTTGAGTGTTTTTCTAAATAAGAGTTGTTCCAGTAGCGTTACTCATCCTGTTTAACAGGACTTGTGGTCTGACGAGACTATCTTTAGCGTCGTGTTAACCTTCCGGGTTTATTTGGAGTCTGCGTTGCAATTATAAGCATTACCTCAAGAAGTGTAGGGAATGTTTTTGTGAGCTTCACACGCTTCCTCCTCAAGCAGTTTGCAGTGTTCATGTGTGAGACACTGAGTCTTCACTGTGATGGAAGAGGGCTCGATCTCTCAGTGGTGCGTTTGGGTGTGTATGAAAAGTGAACGGAACATTATTTTGTGACATCTGTGTTTGTGAGTTTCATGATTTGAAGTTAGAACCTTTTTGTGGTTCTCACATAACAAAGAAGTGCTGATTCAGAGTGCAGGTTCCTCAGTAAACAAATGCTCCCTGTGTGTGTGAGTGTGTGTGACTCAGATCTGAGTGTTGTATCTGTTACTGGTACTGTTCAGTCCACAGCTGCAGCCTTTAACCCTTTGCTGTCTAAATGTGCTGTTTGTTTGTTTTTGAACAAACTTTTGCCTTTCTTACTTCAGCATTTTTTTCTTTTTAATTTCTGTCGATATTTTCACTCATCGCAGTTTCTCAAAGACCAAAGAAGTCATTTTCTACTGGGCTTCCTTTTTTTACTCTGTTTGGTTGTAGTGAAATTGAATGTGCTCTCTGGTTTTGTAATTGAATCTGTTCTGAGGAAAATGTGAGGAGAGCATTTGGAAAAAGTAAAGAAACATTCCACAAAGACACGGCAAAGGACACCAAAGGCAGAGACAGATTTTGGGCAAAAGAAAAGACATTCAAGGTGCAAAAGAAGGAGTGAAAAACCATTGAAAGAAGCGCAGCCCCAATCAGGTTCCGTAATGACACTTTCCTCTCATGTTTCAAAGCTGCACGATGAGTTCAATGCCAGACATTTCACACAAGTGACTGTTTCTTAACATGGATGTGTGAGCTGGTGAGTTGCAGGAGCTCTATGTTTTAGTTTCAGTCTCTGAAATAACAGATGGTGATTTTCAGAAAGCAATCTGTCACTTGATTTAAGGGAAGGGGACCTAAAAATCTTAATAAAAGTAATGATGGTGATCACTTCCTGTCTTTCTTCCTCTTTGTGGATTTGTCAATCAGTAATCATTAACACTTGATACTATAGCAGCATTGTGCACATTATATCTAGACTATTCAAATATTCTGTTTTACAGTTGGAACGTGTGAGCATCATATTTTATTTACAATAACCCATATAACCGCTACCTCGAGTGTAGAAAACACACATGATTATAACCCAGGAAACACTGCTGAAACACTGGGACACTGGAGCATGCAGCCACCTTTGTTTTCAAGTCAAATTCTCACCGTTTTTTCTATCCAAACTCTCGTCACGATATTTGTGAGCAGGATGTGATGACACACACCAACAGTTTGTCCTGAATATAACCAAAACAAGGACAGCCAGAAGCTGTATCCAAATTTCTGCGCACATGTAAACATACTGACACGGTGACGTTTTACCAAAATAAATGAGACACAGAAAAATATGCACAGAACTGGCCAGAAGTCTGAAGAGAGCCGAATGGTTAACGTCAAATGGAGCAGGCGGTCTGTTAGGTCTATCATGCTTTGACCAGAAAGCACGTGTGCCTGTGTTTTCAGCCATGGTAACGCTGTCGGTGCAGACTGAATTATCTCCACAGCTACTGGAGGGGTTGCTATGGGATTTTATACAGACATTTACGTTCCCCACAAGATGCCCCACAAGATGAAGGTTTGTGACCCCCTGACCTTTTCCCCCAGCGACACCGTTGAGGTTGACAGTTTTGGTTTTGAGTGAAACATCTAGACAATTTCTGGATGGACATCAGTGAAATTTGCTGCAGATATTGAAGTTCCCCAGAGGATGAATTCTACTAACCTTTGTGAACCCTTAATGTTTCATCTAACACCATCGGGCCGAACATTTAATTTGTCCAATACTTCCAATGGTTTATGACTTATGTTTAAGTACCTGCAAAACTAGCGATATTCTCTCAGCTTAGTGCTAATTAGCTTTTAGCTCAAAGCACCCCTGTGCCTAACACAGCCTCGCAGAGCTGTGAGCATAGCTGTAGACTCTTGGTCTTCTTTCATGTTTATTCTTGTTTTAGTGTGGTTATTTGAACTTTGGAGACCTGCTCTTTAGCTGAATGGATCTGGAGGAAAACCCCTCAGAGAAACAGTTGTTCTATAAAGGGCTCTTTTGAAGTTTGCACCCATTCTGATATTAACATTTCATTGAAAGTTTCCTCATATGAGTGAGGCTCTCCTGCTGGGTTCATTCGTGGAGACAGCCGACAGATGCCAAACTATAGCCTAGTGCAATATGTTAAAGTGAAACCCAGGCGTTTCTCTTTAATGTGTTCCAGATGTTTCGGAAGCAAACATTTCATTTGGGTGTCTCAAATCAACAGCTCTGTTGTTAAAGTGAAAGAGGTGTTGGCATAGACCTGATGAATATTGAGCTCCCTCTTTCTTCTGCTTCACCCTGACAGCAGCTGTCTTAACAGTACCGGCTTGCACCTTAATATTAACAGTTCCTTTGTGTTGGCATGTAGTGATCTAAAGGATCGCAGTTGCTCCAGTGTCTGTCAAGAACAAAGTGTCCGTGTACGTTACAGATGCACTTGATGACTTGCAACTTAAAAAGAAAGTCCAGATGTTTCTATTTGAACCCAAAGCCTGGGTCTGATGGTAATGTTTGGGGCTCTCTCAGGTTTTGGTATGCAACTGGAGCGGCGGCATGATGTCACCTTCATGATATGCGCCAGGAGGAGACATCATCAAGTTCACTTAGAAACCCAACACTGACAGAGGAATGAAAATCTAAATTTGAAGCATAAATCACCAAACTAATTAGAGTGGTGAAAGCAAATTTAGGAGGTATTTTCAGACTGATTAAGTTTGTCTGCCACACACTTCTATGATGTACACCACAGAGTATTAGTGAGGCAAAAAGGCCTCAATGGCAGTAAAATGACACCTTGGAAAAAGTTCCAAAACCTTGAGGTATTGCCAAAGTAATGCTAACAGTGCACTTCTCCACAGCAACCCAATTTGTGTGAGCGAGGAAGTGGGGGAGATGAAAACCGGTTAACTTTGCCTTCTTTTAGGCTTTTTCCATCAGACACAGCTGAAGCCTGGATGAGCTAACTACCTCTTTTCCAGGAGAAGGGAGCAGTTATTGAAACGGCTCCAGCGCGGTGTGAAAATTGAAGGTGTACCGTAAAAAACTGAAAATATCTGGAAGCAGAGCATCATTTCAGTTATCAGACTGTAATGTACCTGTTGCTACCGGTCTGGTCATGCTTGAGTGTCGTGTTGCAAGACACATTTACATTACTTAGCACATTCTTAACTTCTTTTCACGCTCTAAACTTCCAAAGCAACTTGGCTCGTCTAAAGGGGAAAGCGTGGATTTCTCTCAGGTCTGCAGTGCTGCTGCAGGGGCACATGGTAAAAGCGTTATGGGCCAAAGTGCCAGCAGATGTCTATAAAAGAAAAAAAAAAAAGAAAAAACAAGATGCTGAGTGAAGGAAAGGAGCAGTTTCATGTCTGCTTAGTCTGGGGAGGAAAACTGCACCTCCAGCCCCTCGACAGGATGCCTCAGAGGACACGACGTACTCAGAGTCCTCATTTGTTTCCCTTAATGAAAAATCAGTGTGAGCTTCAGAGCACAGCAGCGAATGTGTTTAGGTCCCAGCAGCATTACAGCTGTCTGCATCAACAGTTAGACTGCAGACAAGATTCCAAGTTTTAAATCTCAGATTTCCCAGTCTCCCCTGAAGTATGTGGTCTGTGTGTATAGCAATAAAAGGGATGCTTGAATTGTGAATTTGTGGTTGCTGTCACTTTCATGGATGACCAGACAGGATTGTTGTCTCACTCCCGGACTGACCGGAGTGACCGGAGTGACATGGACTTGACCTGCAGAGGATTACAGCGTCCTCCTCCCCGAGCATCTGAAGGAAACAAAGGCAACAGATGGTCGAGTCAACACACATGGGTTCGGTAATCCCTCCTCCTCCTGCTGCTGCTGCTTGCTGCAGGGGCCAACGTCACAGCAGGGCCAAAAGCCAACATTCAAACCAGATTTGTGGCTCCATTGAGTTAGTTTGGTTGAGGAATCCTGGCACTGCAAGTCTTTGGGGGTGATTACCGATATGCGCAATCATGGAAAAGTCTTATTTTGACCTTTCCGGAGGAGTCATGATCAGTGTTTTCTCATTCAGTTTTATGCAGAAACACATGGGATTATCCAGATACCTCCTTACTGCAGTGGTTCCCACCTTTTTTTAGCTTTTGACCCTGTTGAATGAAGCAATATCTACTTGTGACCTTTAAACCCAGTGGCCTTTCAGTGAGGACATGAGTTGTGAACAGTTTTTTCTATTTGATGTCCGTTCCATTTGAAGGATTTTTGAAGGCCTGAAGATGTAAAAATATTTCACAAGAAAAAAACAAAACAAAAATTGTTCGATTTTATACAAAGTAAAGCTTCATTTTATCCCTTTAATCATGTTGTGACCCCTCAAGCATAAATTGGGGCCCTCGGGGGTCGTACAGCTACTGTGGATCTCAGTATCAAACAAGAAACTCCTGTAAAACACTAACAAGCTAATTTGAAACTGCTCCAGGAAATGCGAACATTCATTTATAAACTGTTATAAACTGACACGTGTGCGCGGGAACCAAGGCTCTCACAAAATGATGAGTCATGTTTCTTCTTAACTTGAACATTCATTCTTCATCCTGAATCAAAGCACTAAACAGATGTAGTCAGTGGAACTCGTGTTGCCTACATTCACTCAGTGTTTGACATGTCAGCTAGTGAAAACACGACCACTGTGGAGCTGAGAGGGGTTTTTAACACATATGGAAATTATTTTTGAAACACTTTGATTTTTAACTAACCCAGTTCCTGTTAAAGAAAAGGAAAGAATGATTAGAAACAGTTAACAGTGAATAACACTGCAGTTGTGCTTTGAACTAAATGTGAACGTCAGCATAAACGTTTGTGCTAAACTTCATGGCGACCGATTGATGAGACATTTCACTCAGGACCACGTCAACCTCATGGTGGCGCTAGAGGAAATGAATGGGCTGCGTGGCTAAAAATCTCAGCTGCTCGAACAAAATGTTTGTTCGCAAACAAAGGAAAGCCGATAAATTGGCTTTGTGTTAATGAAGCTCAACAAAACTTTCAATCTTGATTTACTTCCATTATAACAAACCGATAAACGTCTTCGTGGCAGAGTAATCTGCAGGACGTCACTGTCTGCCCCCCCTTATTGCCCTCCACACACTGATAAGGAGGAGGCATGACCCAGACTTCAGACTGCATCTTATTGGCTAAACCCATTGAAAACGTGCACGTGAGGTGGCTGAGGGGCTTTCTTCTGCCCAGTGGGAATTCCAGATGGTGTTGTAGTCATGCCACCTACAACATGTGTCATGTGCTGCCTGTCATACAGGACAAGGGACAACATGCTTGGACAGTAAATGGCTTGGTGAAAGCATTGACAGTGGGACTTTTCACTGTGTCAGTGCCGTTTAGCTGCACAGAACTCTTTAAAATGTGTGTAATTATAACTCACACACACAACCACTCAGTGTCCATCTGCTCTGTGAACATCAGAGGGGGCAACACTCTGAGGTTAAAGGTCACATCTCCACTGTCACAATGCATGTTTGATCTGATGATACAAGCATTCATCTCAGGTTCATATGAGCACTTCTTCTCTTATACACACCTAGTCCAGATTCCCAAAACACCCTGTGTAGCCATCCAAAGCCAGGCTGGTCTCTAACACGTTGCCTGGCTATGAGAGAGGACATTCCAGTGGGTTGGACCCAAGATGCTTCTACATTCTTCTGGAAAGTCCCAACAAAACGTTTTCCTGGAGGAGTTTTTTGTCTCCTGACAAGTTAATCAACCAGCCTCAGCATGGTTGTCACCGCTGGGGGACTTCAGTGGTGTCCACAGAGGACAGGAGGTGTCATGAAAATGTATTTTCTGTTCTCTCTGTTGCACGATAAAAACAGACATTTGAATACTGACTCATCAATTTGCTGTGAGGATCGTCCACTCAGCATTAATCGACATGAACAATTCTTTGGCGAAATGAAAAACAGGAGAGCCAAGAAGTCAGACTGATGTGCAGCCTCCACAGACAGCACAAAGGAAGCTGATCTTATGGACTTATCTACCAAATTCATGAGCCAGCATCATGTTGTATCTGTGCTAATGGTCCTGAACCACAGACCCCCTCCCTGTGAGGCAGTATGTTCATTTGACATCAGAAAACAGGGTGCGACAACTCCTCCGCCTGGTTTTTAGTTATGAATACAATAGGTTTGCTCTAGCTGGGAGGAGAACATGTGCTGCATACAGATGTGTGTGTTGGTGTGTTTTGCTTTAAATGAGGAGACCTCTTCCTCGCCACAGGCCCGGACAGGTAACACGTGTTGTGTGCGTTCTCGGGACGTCACGTGGCAAAGCCTTGTTTTTCGGCAGAAGGGAAGCGATTGTGAAATCCAAAGATCTTTAGATAGCAAGCGAGTCAGACACGAGGTAGCTGTGGAAATTGCAGGGGCTGATGGGAAAATAAAGAGGGACAGCTCAGGCTTAGATCAGACAAACACAAGGTCCGTGAACTATTCTGCCAGGACACAAAATGCTGCTGTTACATCCGGACCACAGTCTCTAATTGAGTAAGACAAACGTGAAGTCTCAGCACTGAGTCATCACATGGAAACTGCAGTGCTGCTAGCTCTAATCTGACCACTTCTGAATCTTTATAAACCGCCATCAACCTTCACCTTTGTTATATAACTACATTTCTGCTCCAGACATGTTTCTTTGAGTGTCAGGGGTGAAGACAGTTTGTCTATTGTCTTGTACTTGTCTCTGTCTTTTGGGTGTTTTGACTCGTATTTGACTCAAACCTCGGTCCTTGGTCTTGAGCTCCATTTGGACTCTAGACTTGAAACTGCACAGACTCAAACTCGTCTTGGACTTTACAGTTCTGCTAAATGTACCGTCGTTTTGCAGATTTCCACTATGAATTTTCTGTTGACCCAAATTCATCCAGAGAGGGCTACATTTGGGACACGTATATCAGAGCACATTCATGTTAAGTTGAGATGGTTCATGTAGTAAAGAGTTTCAAAAAAACAAAAAGAGCACAAAAGCAAAACTAAGACGTGACTGCTGGCAACAGAAAAGATTTGAACATGAGGAAATTTCAGATCACATCCTGCAACCGGAAGGCGTCTGAACAGCTGCCAGAGATCGCTCATCTAATGAGCTGTTGAAGAGATGAAGAGTTGCAGGATCCGAAATGACTGCCAACCTTTTAAAGTTTAAAGACATATTCCATCCAAAAGTCCCGTTTTGAGTATGAAATAGTTTCATCCTGTTGGCTTGAAAAGTGTCTGTAAAATGTCATAAAATGCCACAGTGCCCCGACGACACTCCTGTGACCCTGGTCGATCATACGTGACACAAACACAAAACACAGATTACAGTGATTTCAAGAGGAAAGTATGAGATAGAGGATGAGGGACAATGATGCCAGTTACCTCTTGCAGAGATGAGATACACAATAGGAAGTGACTCTGATGTTTTGGGTGGAGATGAGGGATGATTTCACCATTTGTGAGCCAAGAGGTAGTTTAATGATATCCTGCTTCTTAAAAATGTCTTTTCATTTGTAATGATGGAGTAATATGTGTCTAATAAATACACTTCAGGGCAGTTTAGCAAATAAAATCAAGATGTAAAAGTCACAGTGCTTAAAAGATCATTTCAAGATTGCTACAAGTAAGTACAAAAAGCACAATACAAATACCCAAACATTAAATCTGGAAGAAATTAAAGCATCCTGTTTACAATAGACCTCAATAAAAGGCACCAAGCCATACGGAGTTTGGAGTTGTGGGCTGTGTTAGTGCTAGTATATCTATATAAGTCATTAACTGCTCATTAAAAGCAATTTTATAACCAGCCATTATTCTCTGTGATCCACGAGGAAGATACGAAGGAGCAAACTGGTGAACCAGCTCCGCTCGCATCACCCCCTCAACAGGAGCTTGAGCCACAAGCCACCACGGAGGGTCTGACGGAGACGGACCAAACTTCAAGTAGGCCGAACAATACGTGATTGACAGTCTTCACATACAAATAAACTGGAACTCCTCCTTCGCTCTGCTGGAGGATCACACCGCTTGCTGGGCTGTAAAAACACGCGGCTGAGGATTCTTCTAAACCATCCACCGAAACCAGTTTCTCAAGAAACGGATTTAGTTGCAGACTCTTGCTCATTTAATATGTATGAAGGATGGCATTAAAGGTTGCTAGTGAAGAGGAAACAAGTCATGTTACTATTTAACCGGCCTCCTTGGTTAGTTATCAGAACAAGCTGAAATGAAGCTCCGAGGGTGTTAAAAGAGGCTATAAACAGGTTATATCATCACATTATCTCTTAATGTTAAAGGAGGAGTTCAACATGCTCCTTGTGCTACACAGAAAGTGCGTCCCTGTCAACCTCTCCCCTCTGGGTCTGCAAAGTTCCCTCTGGAGACAACAACCATTTCCTCAGAACAGTCTGCATTCCTGAGACGCCGTCCAATCCCTGTAAACAACATTCCTGCTTCAGGAAACAAAAGCCACAAGAAGACATTATCTCACTGTCCCGTCCAGAAGCCTCCTCTCTGCTAATGAGTGACGTTTGTTCTCTCTCCTGGGGTTTCCGACATTTTATTGGAAACTGTCAGGCGACTTTCACGACACTGACTTTAATACATATTCACATCCTCTTCATTCTGACGCAGTGAGACTCTAAACCGTCAACCCCTTCAGTGTCCCCTCGCCTAAACGATAACATCAACAGAGATTTGGGCTTTATGACTGCATATAAAGTCGTGAGTGGATCAAGACAAGTTTTCAACTTTAGAGAAACAATTGTGCTAATTAGTGACTCCAACAGTCACAACTTAAAGTAAAGTTTGACTGCGGGTTTTCTTTGTAACATTGTGTTCTGTAACTTCAAGTGTTAAATGTGGGATGAATGTTTTGCTTTTAAACAGGCCAAAAAAAGAGAGTTTTGAAATCCAAAAACGTTTGAAACTGGCCAAAAGAAACTGATCGGCTCACTGACGCTGATCAACAAACCCCTGCAGATATGTTGTAGTTGTTCAGGTCAATAAAAACATCTTACATTCGCTTTCAATTTAAGAGGAGAAATGTTTGTGTTAAACAGACACGGGAATGACTGTGATAATCACGACAGCCTCGTACCAAACTGCCCCCACCCATAGCCCCCCTGGGACGGTCTAATCTGTCCGTGAGATGGACAGAGCAAACACTGGAAAACTAACATCAGACTGTAGAAAGAATACAGCCAAGCGTGATTAAAAGGTTTTAGTCCAACAACACAGACATCCACACGGCGATTCACTGCTCCCTCATGTTTCCTCCATATAACAGATGATTTCATACAGTACAACATCACTCATGTTTAGTGAGTTTTACTTTCATTGCCCACAGTGTTTTGGTAAGAGTGTGACTCAGTTTGGAAATGGGGAATATCTAATGTTGGAAGGAAAACTCTGCTTATCCACTCAAAACATCCATCACTAAACACAAAGTCTGAGAGGAAGAGCGCCAGTCAGCTTCCTCCAGGCAGCTGGTTGGTCAACATGCATGAGAAGAAAGACTTTGGCATAAACATTGCATGAGACACTCCTATTTGCATTATTGTTGATGATGAAAGAGAAAATTGGAGAGCCCTGATTGTTAGCATCTGAGAGCTAATTGTTTTTTTCATGCAATGCACTCACATGGAGGTCATCCTCTTAAAAGATGGAAAAGTTACATAAAGTCAAAGAGTCCATTAGTAAAAGTTTTTACTTCACCAGATTTACATCCAGACACCGACTTCGAAAACAGAAACAAAAAGCAAGAGCTACACAGGAAGTTGTCCAGCAGCCCAGAACTCACTGTAATACCTCTTTATCATTTCAGCGAAGCGGACAGAGTTTAACAAGTTGGCCAATAACACTTCAAAGGTGAAATCTGAAGTAGGAGCAGAAAGCCCAGATAGCGTTATCAAACAGTATAAACAAAGAAGAATGCGACATACGCTGCAGGAGTGTACGGGCTGACGTGGTTTACCTGCTCACATCACGCCCTGTGCAAATGTCAGAGCTCAAACACAGTGGAGGGCAAAAAGATAAGGGAAAATAAAACATTGTGCCCTGGTTGTTCGGCTGTGGAGGGATGCCAACATATTTCCCCTCTAGTCTGCAGCTCAGAGATTTTTTCTTCCCCACACTCCTTCTGATTGTGGTTTGAAGCATTCCTGGATGGTTGGAGACTAAACTGTGAACAGATATTACCAGCAATTAGCCAGATCCCAGTGAATCTTCCGTGGCAGCAGAGCACACATCCACCCACTTGGTAAACAAGTCACATTCCTGGTGTTTGTAACATCCGGGGAGGTTTTACAATACAAGTGTTAATAAATATTCCTGTGAATATTGGAGGACTCATCGTTTCCTCGGAAAAACAGTTGCTGCGATTACATCAGAGAGGAAACCAAAGACACGGCATCTTCTCTTTAACGTTTTCTTGCTTTCCGTCTAATTTTCTTTCATTCTTTAACAGCTGTTTTACGTTCTGATGTGTTCTTGACCTTTTCTTATATAACATCTGTCCCTTGCTATATCTTTCATCTCAATATAGAAAGTAAAAAACACTCTTTGTAATGTACTTTGTAAAAATATTAAGACATCAAATGCTCAAAAAGCTGCAACAACAGAATAGAAACGCCACATGACTGAAAGTAGAGTAATTAGTGTCTTTCAGCTCATTGTTTTGTTTTTTTGCTCTCATCAACCTCCTTTTGTTTTCAGTAGAACTCAGATAAACTAAACTCACTGTGCGCTACCTGCTCAGCACCAAGTGGCTGACAAAGCCAGCGGCCAGCTGCTGAACACAGTGGAGCCTTCAGCAGCTTTAAAGCTATTTCCCTCAGAAGTTGGTGGAGACCAAAACAGAGCTGGATGAAGAGTTGGGATGCCAGAAACATGACTCTAAATAAATGCTCTGTAAATAGACAAGTGTGTGCTAACACTTTGCCATAACAACGTTTTAAGGTGATATGTCACTGTTGTGTTTACAGCTTGTTTTGCTGCCCCCAAGTGGCCAAAAAACATACATTATGGCTACTTCAGAGTACATCACGCGTAAAGATTGTAGAAGACAAGAATTATCCTTCAAACTCCACGGCTGTTGTGTAAGAATGTTTGTTAAAATAGCTCCAAGCCAGTTTCCCAAACCTGACAAGCTCTCAGGAAGACATCACACAACTGTTTTCACAGGCTGCGTACTCCCCATGACCAGCGACCCGACTTTGACAGTAGATTAGTAGTTTTATTCAGTGCTTGTTGTGAACTTAAAGTGCATTGTGGTAAATTGACATGTTGTACACAGTGTAAAGTCCTCTGTGTGACTTCAGATTGTTGTGTTGGCCTGAATAACAACGTCTGTGATGAAAAGCAGTGCAGGCAGACAGCTCTGAGTGAATTTCCAGAAGGGCTCTTCCTTAAAATAACTTCCCAGTCAGGTCCTGCATACCACGTCTCTGTGGTCTCTGTGGCCCGCCCTGAGCTGACCACCACCTCACCCTGCTCATACACCTTCAGGACCACCTCAGGAACACACTTCCTCCGCTCATGTTTCAGTTTGGTGCCTTTCTTCTCCAAAATCAACAGGGAGAACTTGCACAACTTTTCGCCTTAATCACAAGCCCGCCTCTAAAAAATAACAAGGACTGAAACTTTGGCAAATTGTAAAAACAACTGGCTGCCAACACGCAGCGCGGCGTCGCTGTGTCGCTGTGTGGAGTCTTTGTCCTCCAACGAGGAAACAGACACCGAAACCTGTTTTGCGTTTTTCATGCATGTGTGCATTCAAACTGATGCAATTTGTTTCCCTGCTTCATGTAGTGACACAATAAACCCTGGAGGGAGAGCTCCACCCTATCAGCTGGACGGAGCTACGACACAAACCAGATCTGAAGGCATGACCCCCCCAGCTTTGACGGAGGGGTGACGGGGGTCCGCCCTGGTGATTTCCTGCCCAGTCCAGACTCCTGGCCTCTCTCCAATGTTTTGGAGGGCATTAGGGCGGATGAGGCGATGGTGAGGATGGAGGGTGGAGGAGGGAAGAAAGATGAGGTGCAATGGAGGGAGGGATGAAAGGAGGGCGGTGGGCAATATTAGACCAGCGCTATGTTGTTCTTGGCTCTCTCTGTAGTCTGTCCCACCCCACTGCAGGGTATTACACACACACACACACACACAAGCAAAACACAACAGAGATTTCCATGACAATAGTGTTCCAGCCAGCGGGAGTAACAAAGCAGTGTGACCACACTGCGTTTCTCTCAGAGGAGGAGAGCGTGAAAGTCCGCTCAGCGCTGGACCCCAGGAATCGTCTGCTCCGCTGGTCAGGCCGCAAAACCAAATAAGCTGTGCGATGACTTCAGGGGCAAGCTGGCGTCTAGGCAGCCCTGGGGACGTGTCTCGCTAGTGGGGGTCTGTGGCGAGCTGAGGAATGAATTGTGTGAATTGTGCGTAATTAACTTTCAATCAGTAGAAATCACTGGGAATCGGTTAGTGTTAAAGGCTGAGAAATGTGCGATAGTATCAACCACTAGAAACCTCTCCAAGAGAAGGTGACTGGTGCAAACAAGGGGTCAACTATACTAAACTGTACTCTGAATATCTGTGATGTCGTGAAGGTTTTAACCCTCATGTACCTTCAAAGGATAAGTTCATTACAACTGGGATCTTATTTTACATTGTCCAACATTTCTAACCATAATAGTCGCGTCAAACTCAACTCAAAGTTATTTTGGAACTCGGCTCCTTCACTCAAAAGTAATTTGGGGAAAGAAACATGAGCAGCAAAACGTTTTGGTGGAGAAAACGAAGATGAGTGGAAAAATAGTGCAAACATCCATCACAGTATACAGACACCTTGACTGTATTATGAGGGGATCATTAGCAACACGCGTCCCTGGAATCCGGAAGGACGTCGCTTCCAAGGAACAGCTCCCGCACTCTCTACAACAAATGAGATGTATTGCGTAAACTATCGAGCTTTAAGAGGTGCTGTTATGGGCAGATTTGATTTAAACTAACTTTGTGTGCCATTTGGCGCCGGACAGGTAAAGTCAGTAAACCTTTCAGCTGGAAACAGCTGCCTGCTGTGGCTGAAAGTGACGCTGATGAGAAACAAAACAGAAAAGTTGCAGCTGGAAAATCAACACAAGCAACTGATAGACACCAAAAAGCTCCGCAGAGCTGAAGGGATGTGAAGAAATGTGGGATCGCAGCCTCAGTGAGACTGCAGTGTCTGTCCTTTTGGTTTGTGAGTCATTGTTTTTCTTTGTGCTTCTCAGTTTGCGGCCTTTATGGAAAACTGCTGCTCTTTGTTTGTTTCCCCCTTTCCAGCTTTTGCTAAGCTAAGCTAATCGCCTGCTGGCTCTTGCTTCATATTTAGCGTACAAACATGAGAGTGGAGTCAATCTTCTCATCTAAAAATATTAATAACGAACGATAAAGAATCGAGAAATAAATCGTCAGTATGTTTTTTTGAGCACAGACCTTTCAAAGGAGGTATGAAGGTTAATTGACACACCTCTGAGGAAGCTAAGCTAACTCTAAATCCTTAGTGAAGTCGTGCCCTCCCTCTTTTGTTTTTTCCCTCAGGTCAGGTTGGTGTGTGAGAGCCTTCCTACAAAGACGTGATGTAAATGTAATTACATGGTGTAAGTAGCCTACTGTGAGTGGAATGCAGCATGTAGGTGGTTCATGGTTGGAGGGGAAGCATACAAACTACAGTATGAAGGGTTTTCACAGGGCAGGACAACACAACGTAACCTAGAGCCTTAAAGCTCTCATTGTCTTTGTCACATAGGACATGTCATCCTCCCTCTTCATCTTTTCTTTTTTCTCTTCTTTCAGTGTAATTTAATATTTAGCAAAGTTGACGTTTCCCCAAAAGATGACATGTCTGCAGTTACCGAAGAAAAGATCAGCGGGATCTTTGGAAAGGTTGTTTAATTAGGTGACTGAAAGTTACTTATAATAAAAACTGAAGGGTGAGACACCATCGATACTAACACAAGACATTTATCTCACAACATGCTAATACCCAGGCTTCAGGATAAGCTTCTAGATCATCAGTAATCCTACTTCCTGAAGTATTCAACAGGGTGCAACTAGATACTAATACTCAACCAATAAAACTATGTTGTGAGTATCACATTCTCAGACTCCCTGCAGGCATGACAGGCGGCTGTAAGACGTTTGTGATTTAGCAGGACATACAGAGTTATGTCAGGCCTTTGGATCCTGATGTTCAAAAAGACTCAGATCTCCCACAGAACTTCTCCGATGACTCCTGCAGCATGTGTTACTTCTCTGCTGTCCATCCCTATGATTTGTCATGACCGGCTCATAGGCCATAAATAATGGGACAAAAGCTATAATGCTTAAATTAATTGTATTATTTATAAAACATTCACTCTAAAATGTAAAAAGAGATGGGATGTGGAAATCAGTCAGATAGGTGTGGCGCAGATGAGTGACCACGCCCACGACCCAGATGGTTGTAGCAGGCTGCTGTCAGATGTGGGAACAATGATGTCACAGTGTACTGACACACCCTGGAGGACATTTTGACATCACGGCAGGAAGGTGAGAAGTTAAGCCACGAGAGGAAAAACAAGATTTTCTGCTGTTAAGTTGCTCTTTAAGGCGCCACTTGCTGTTTCTTCTTGAGTTGTTTCTGGGATGTGACCTTTTATATATATTATCTTTATAATCTTCATTTTGTTTATGATTTTACACGTTTTTGTTCAGTTGTTCTCTCGCTGGTTCTCTTGGTCAGGACACTCTTGAAAAGTGTTTCTTAATGATGCAAAAGAAGATGAAGGTGATTCTTTGTCTTTCTTGTGAACATGAACATGAAAAAGCCCCCCCCCCCCCCCCACACACACACTGTACAGTGGGCAACAAAAAGCGCTATCATTTATCCCTCCTCCAGCTGTCCTTCTGAATGAAAGGCTTTTCTTTCTCCATGTGTTTGACTCTCACCCCAGCACATTGCACTGCTCTCCTGACCCCAACATGTGGCCCCACCTCCAACCTTCTCTGACAGCTGCATGTGACCACAGACAGTGTTGCATGTGTTCGATATGAATCTCAGAGGATACTTTTACAGTACGTCAGTTTTTTAACCGTGTTGGAGGAGTAACCTGTTTTTAGTTTGGTGCATTTTATTTCCCAACTTGGTTTGAGTTTGTGATAAACTCAAGAAACTCAAGTAACAGTTACCAGTAAAACATCAACATTTTACTCCTCTGACTCCAGAGATCCACATTAAGTATATTTTGATGAACACATAAAGTGTATATTTGCCCACGATGTCAACAATATGATGGCAGGCCTACATATAACTTTTGAAATCTCCATTTCTTTTATCTGTATGTAGTGATACAAATGTTTAAAATTGTAGTTGGGATGCCACAAGTAGACAGGAATAGTCTCTAAACTGGTTTATTCATGGAATAAGAAATATTCATTTACACAAAGCTGAGATTCTGGTTAAAAGCCGTGTTCCCAGGTCACCAGTGCACCAGTGCACCAGTCACCAGTGCACCAGTCACCAGTGCACCAGTCACCAGTAACCAGTGAGCGCCTGAATACATGAAAGCTCTGACATTTGCTGCTCTGCTTGTGAAAACACAGCAAAGTGTCTTGTTTTACAGCAGAAACATTCATTTATTGGAATAAATGAATGAATGCCCGCCACAGTAATCAGACATCACAGTGCTGCCCAGACTGATTGACAAGAGATCCCTGAGAGTTGCAGCGACTCCGCAGCTAAACACCAACTATGTTGCCAAAATGAGAACAAACAGGAACTTGCGGAGAACCACATCAATTAGAGAGAAGTTCACTCCGTGGAGGATTAAACTCGACAGCCGTGATGCACCAATCAGGAGGAGGGGTTTTATTTTCAGGTGGTGACTTGAGAGATGCGAGGGGAAGGTGGGAATAGCATGCACTGAAACACATCCAGGTTTGGAGGTTTGTCCTTTTGCATGCCACTTACTGCATGTCAGTAGATAATGTAGCAGGGTCAAGTCCAAAGCAAACAGGCACGTCTCTTCCACCGAGGCTGACTCAGAGCCTGCCTGCAAGAGCCAAAGCCAATGTCAACACAACCCAGCTCTGACTTATATTGAAGGTTAACAAGGGAACTCAAAGAGGCAGGAAATAATGCTGACTTAATTGCTTCATGCTTTGCTTGTAAAGTAACTTCGGTTATCTCGAACATTTTCTGTATGGTGAAGTTTGACCATCTGAGATCTTTTTTAGCAGAGTCTCATTGTTGGCTCTACGTCTTCAAGTAGAAATATGTAATCCTCTAACACAACAGGACAATGATATCTTTCTTCACTGACACGTTGAGAACTGCAGCAGACTTTAAAAGCAGTTTAATGCAAGCTAGAACAATCAGATGGGACACTTTGACTTCACAGTTCAAGCATCTATCTTAATGGCATCTCAAAAATGCCTCCTCCTCCCTGTCTTGTGTGTTTTCATTCCTGTTGGTTTTTTGGGAGAAAGGAGGAGTCAGTTTGTTCCAAACTAATGCTGGATAACATCCACCAATCAGCGGCTCACTCGCTCTGACCCGGCCAAACACAGGAAGGAGGTGTCCTGCACTGAGAAACACATTTTGATCCAAAACAAGAATCTGACGCAGAAATCGGGAGAGATCTTCGAGGCCTGTGGTTACAAAGAAACATCCAACTCAGGACAGTGGGAGGTGTCCATTTAGTATCTGGAGAGGGAAACGATTTCTTCCTCAATCACATATATTGTGTCTCCACACAGTTTGCATTTTTGGTCGCAGAGTTGAGATTTACGACACCACAAACACTCCTTCAACGTCACAACATGAAGTCCTTCTCCAAGTTGTTCATAACTCCTCTTAATAAATGCTTCTAAAGGCCTGGCAACAAAATAAAGTGCCATTTTCAATACTTTGATTCATGTTTGAGCTTCAGATCAGCTGATAACTCTCCCGCAGATGTTTCCCACTTGTACATTTTCTGCATATCTTTCATTTCTGGTGAAGTGAACAAAGTTGCATTAAGGCTTTGACATCCTCCCAGATACTGTTTGTCCTAAGCTGAAGTGAAATCCACATTACATCTGTTCTGTGTGAACTTAGCTATAGTTTTATAGTTTCATTAGGTTTAGTGTTAGCAATCGTTTTAAAGCACCGATACAAATACAGCATCCGTGTTATATTCATTTCAAAAGACATCCAACTCGAGACTTGACATCCACAGCACGGTGACATAAGCAGACACATGTGGAGGAACAGCTGTGCCAAGCAGCTTATGAAACCTGCAGGATGAGCGCTGGCAGGAGAGCAGAGGCCGACCGACGGCAGGCCGGTGACACCGGGAGAAGACAGGAGAGCAGGAAAATGTGGAAAGCCGAGAGAAACGCTGAAAGCAAAGGCCATTCTCTGGAAAGAATGACGGATGGAGAGAACCTTGTTAAATGCTGACGAATGGCTGCAAGAACTGTTCTGTTTCTTCAGCGGCCTGTTTGCACCCTAACGCCACCTGGTGGTCAAAGGCACTTATAGCATCTATTAAAAAAAAGATAAAAGGTTGACAAAAAGATGTTTCCCTGGGAAAGATGCAGCACTTTATTTCATTATAATTATCTAAAACATAGACAATACGATGTCTTTCTCTTGGAAACTGGATTTTAAATACATCTTTTCTAATAAAGAGAAGACATCTCTAATTTCCTCTCTTTGCCCAAATTCATCCCATCACTGAAAATAACTGTGTTTTAATACTTTTGCCAGGTAAATTAAAACTAGTATATACATTTACAATCTGGATATTTTATTTTTCATATTTATGACTCTGGTGGTATTATACATACATACGTTTGTGTTACATTTCAACACAACATACTGTACATAAAGTATATCACCAAGTAAAATAAAACACAAACAGTGATTGATTCAGCAGCATGTATAGTGTCATTATGTTGTGCTGAAAGGTAGCACAGTTGTGAAAATAACATGCTAACAGCTAGCACCAACACCTTGGCCAGAATACACAAGTGGTCCTTGAGAGTAAATGAAATACATAGTGCGACTCTAATCATACATAGACAGAAACTACTAAAGCAAAATTACTACAAATTCAATGAAATAAAATGAAAGACCATCAGCCTTTTCTATTGTTACAATTTCTGGGATAAAATGATGTACGGAAAGATTTCTAGAAGTTAAAGCTAGCTTCACAATAAAACATTTAGCATGAAATAGCAAACCGGCAGGCACAAGAACAACAACACAGAATTGAATCAGAAATAATAAACAAGAGCAAAACCATCTGTTTAGAAAGAGAGAATGTTTTTTTTAATCATCAATTGATCTCCCTTCATTTTAAGTGGAGCTCTGGAAACATGGAGTAAACTCTGGTTAGCTGACCTGAGATAAGTTGCTATACGGGCAGAACAGCTCAGACATTCACCTCGTTGTTTAGTAATGACTAAAATGTTATATTTAATTTTAATCCTCACTGGGAGACAATGAAGACAGGCCAACACTGGAGTAATATGCTCCCTGTTAGAAGACGGACTTCTGCATTTTGAATAATCTGAAGAAGAAATCCAGCTCCTCCTAATAAACTACAGTAATCAAAAACATGGATTCATTGATGAAGTGATAAAACATGTCTGAACCAAAAAAACAGCCAATTAAGAAATGTTTAAAGGATTAAAAGAGCTTTGTAATGTTATAATATATCCTGCTGGAGTGAAGTCAACAACAGTAGAACAACAAAGTCAATGACTGAACAACTGACACAAGTTTTGTTGCATGAACGTTTTTATTTCCATTAGTGCCGAGAACAAGCTCAGAGGCATACTGCAGCAATACACATTTCTTCTGTTCCAGACTAAACATAACTTTGTACTACCATTATTTTTAAAGGCACCTGCAGTTTACGGATCTCTGACAAAGCACATAACTTGAGTATGAATTGATGCACGGGGAGTGACAGAAATAATAAATAATGAACAATGAGGGGTGATGATGAAACTCAGTCTTCAGTAAGCAGAAAACAGAAGAGTGACAGAGTGGAGTGACGGTACCTGCACACACACACACACACACACACACACACACCCAGAGACACACACACACACACACACACTCAAGCATACTTTGCTGTTGATCAGTCTAATTAAATGTAGTTACATGTACATATACCTTCAACACAAAACATGATATATATATATATATTTCGAGACGTTAATCAAGCCTTACTCGAAAACAGAATATTTACACTGGTAAGATGAGGATGTCATATCCTGAAGGAGAAAGTAATATTTCTATTTTAGCAATCTGTAGGAGATAATGTCACTGGAAATACACAACACTTCCTGAGCTCTGTGCTGTTTGTAAAATCTCTACCCACATTTCCTGCTCTCAAAACTCAAAACTACAAAAATATAAGATCAATAGAAGATGAATACTGCAAAGCAATTATTGTATATTCAGTATATGACTAAAGAAGAAGAAGGTGTCATCGGTATACAGTATGAGAAAAGAAATGTACAGCAAATAGTCAAAATTTTTCTGAAAAAAATAGTTGTTCGAGTCTTTCTTTTCTTTAGTTGACCAAAAAATGTATCTGATTTTACCATCGTACACTTTCTACTTCACCTTAAGTACTTCATCGTTCAACATTCAACAACCAGATAACTGTCATGGTGAAGACGTCTGAAGAGGAACAAGAGGAGTCTGATTTACATTAACACTCTTCTTAGTTTAAACATACAAAACAAGTCTAAAGAGTCAAAAAACTGACAGTCTTTATATTCAGCTTAAATATGGAATGCTTAAAAATAGCTTTGAAGACTTAAAAACAAACTCTGTCAATGTTTTCATTTTAAATCAATGTAACCTAACCAGTGGAGCAGTTCTTTCATTTCCCCAAACAGCACCAACCAGTTTTTATAAAATTCTTAATTGCAGAAACATCCCAGCTGGAGATGACCTCACCTCTGCCTGTCAGCCAACACGGATGTGTTAAAGACCATGACTACCGAAATAACGTCCTGCCTGTGGTCTACAAACTGTGTACTGTGTAGTTTTGCGGTCAGTGCTGTGCCAGTCCAGTGAATATTTACAAGCACTTTGGAAGCATGCAGAAATAATAACACACGACAAACGATGACATGACTCTGAGCTAAATTCAATCAAACCTGTGCAAATTGTCGCAACAAGTTTTTCATTTTAAACAGTTTTTAGTATTAAACCATCCTCTTTCCACACAAAAGTCAAACTACGGAAATGTTATTGTGTGATGACATTCAAGAAATAGGAACTTTAATCACTCTCTTACAGAGTTAGATGAAGAAATCGATACCACTCTCATATCCAGCACACTGTTAGCTTAGCATAGCATATAGACTGGACACAGGGGAACCAGCTAGCCTCTTTAAGCTATCCAAGTTCAGGAAGTCACTGAGCCCAGCCAAGAAATAGTCTGGCACATAACTCCCCGTAAAACCACAACTTGTTTTTACACTGTTAATCATACAAAATATATGGATATAACATGTTAATTAATGAGCTTTAAAGGTGGTGCTAAGTAGATATTTTTACCTTTGGACACAACCAGCCTGGAAGTCATTACATTTAACTAAGCTTACATTTCAGGGCTGTAGCTCCATATTTAACAGACAAATAGGAGAATGGTACAAATCTTCTTATCTAACTCTTGGAAAAAAGTGAAATAGCACATTTTCCAAAATGTTGTACTATTACTTTAAACTGAATTTAGCCCTGAGAAACATTATACAACGGTACCTTAAAAACATTGAAAAATAAAGAGAAAACAAAAAGAGGCAGTTTTTCATCTTCTCGATAATACAGCATATATTTACCTCATCATTTATGTACAAGGCAACTTTCCAAATGAACCAAAAACTAAAATCAAACTATCCATTCAAATGAATAATATTGGCCTATGATATCATATCGAATAAAATGAATGAGCACACCCAAAATACTTTTTGCAAACACATGGCATGTTTATGTCTTCTTTTGTGCCCTTTGACAAAGAGGAATGATAAAACTAAAATAAATAGACATGGCATGAGCCTCCTTAGACAAGAAACTGCCTCTTTCTTAGCCAATAAGTATTCAGTGTGTCATTGCCTGAGAATTTGTCCACAGTTATGTTGAGATAAGTAAATAACCAATGGTGTCAAAAAAAAATGTTTTCATTTAAACTGGTGTGGCAAGAGGTCAATACTGAGAGGAATGATTTGAGGAGGTTTCCAAACACTTGAGGATCCACCTCCCTTTGTGTCCTATCTCAAAGTGTCTCAGACCCAGTACTGGTTCTTTTTCAAGGCCGGATTCGTTGTCCGACAGTGCTGCAACAACTCCGGGTCTGCGTCTTTGGAGTCCATGTTGGACATGGGGATGTTATTGGCTGGGTCAGTTTTGCGAAAGGTTTCCGTGCCGGCCACTTCTCCGTTTTTGGGCTTGGATGCTGCTGTCTGGACGTCGTGCTTGCCTGTCTTGTTTTTACGGATCAGGTAGTAGGCTAAAATGGCTGCCAGCAGCAAGAGGAGGAGGATTACCAGGATCGGGATGAGAATAGACCAGAAGTTGCTGCGCCGGGAAACATGCGGTGTCCCGTGGGGGCCAGAGCCAGAAGATGTTGTAGTGGGGGCATCTCCGTGGGGCCAGTCCATGTTGCCCCTCCAGCTGGGGCTAGCTGGAGTGGAACGAGGGGATCCAGCCACACCAGGGAGGTCATTACTGTCCTTCGATGGAGCGTCTGAGGGAATCCTCAACAGAGTGGCAGGGTAGACCCCAGAGGCATTGTAGGGGCCCGTCTGAAAGGAAAGCACACATTCTGCTGGAGGAACCCCATGGGCTTTGAGCAGGAAGCGGGCCTCATCCTGACTGACACTACCTTGTGATCCAGAAGAGCTGCTTGGGATTTCCATAGCTACACGGCCTTCATCCAGGTCCTTCTGGCTGAATGTGTCCACTGGCTGGCCTGCACCAGGACCTCCAGACCTCACAAAACGAGCCCCTCTTGGCTGTTGGATAACAGTGAAGGTTGGGGAGGTTCTGGTCTTGTTTGCCAGGGGAGTTGCATCCAGAAGCTTCCTGTCCAGTTGGACAAGAGCACCTTGGGGTAAGAGAGGATCCTGAGCGATGTTGGCCAGAGGCTGGACTGTGATGTTGAGGACAGAGGAGACATTAGCAGCCCGGCTGCGGGCTACAAATGCGACACTGTCTCGAGGTGAAGTGGACTTGACAAAGCGGACACTGACTCTGCCTTCTTTGATCTGCTTCTGGGTGAAGGCGGATGTAGGTTGACGGTCTACCATGACAGCTGCATACTTAGGAACACTTGTGATCTTGTAAAGGATGTCCTCCTCAACAGGACCCCCAGTCGAGGCCCTCAACATCTCCTCAGTCACCAGGGTCTCATCATCGCCTTGCTTCACCTTGATCTCAGGGGCTTTGTCAAGAAACAGGGTGTGAGCTAGGACACCGATGTGGAGAGTGTGTGGCTCTGTTTGATGTTCTCCATCTGACACGATAAATTCCACAAAGCCATCGGCAAGGCTGCCATCGCTGTAGAAGCCCACCTGCCCACGATTGACCATCTCTTGTGTGAACTCAGAGATGGGGTCCATTGTGAGTGAGTCAACCAGTCGACCGTTGCTGGGGGCTTTGGTCACTTTAAAATGCACCTCGTCTGGCGGACTGTCCTCGTCTTGAGAGTTAAGATGCTTCTGGGTCAAGATGGTCATGGAGCCTTGATGAACCTCCAACAGCATATCTATAGTGACTAATTCAGGGGGGTCAGAGCCCCGCCGTTTGATTGAGATGTTAAAGATCTCCTCCAGGACCACAGATTCAGCAGGTGAGGCCACACCACTACCCTCAGACTTTAGACGGGCCCTGAAAGAGAAACTATCAAAGGGGGCTCCTGAGTCATCGTGGAGATACTCCAGGTTTCCTTGAATTACATCTTCCTGCATGAAGGATGCGGCGTTACGGGGCAGGTCCTGACCACCCAGGATGATACGACCGTGGTCAGGGAAACGCTTAATCTCAAAAACCACATCCGCATTGCCTTGCTTAACTTCAGGTAGGCTAGCCAGAAGGTTGGAGGCGTCAAGAATAGAATCGTCAATGGCTTTCCTCTGGCCTTGCACAATTTCCAGACCTGAGCGCAAACAATAAAAACAAACAGAAATTTTAAATGTCATCAAATTCAGTTTTCAAATATACTTTCTATCTAGTTGCGACTGTCTCCTGTCGATATTTAGTTATACAGAATAGTACATTTAGGCTGCTGTCACATTAGTAGAGACAGATGGAGCAGCAGGCTTGTTGTTTTGGCAGCAAAAGAAGCAGGCGTGATAAATTCAGGCGATGCAGAATTACAGTATATAATACGAATTATTCTAATTATTCTAAAGCTCGTGTTTCCCACTTTAACTGAGACCACTCAACGTGATAGTCCACCCAAACTGCACTGTATCTTTTAAATATGAAACACTCAAATTAAGATGAACACATTATCCATGATATCTACAGTGGAGTGTTTCATCTCATCTCTTTAAAAGGTATTACTATATCATACAGTCATTCTCTAACTCCAGCTTTAGAATTATGGCAACTTACAAACAGTATCGTCTGTTTTATTAACGACCGTCTCATTATTTTGTTCCTGCTTTTAAATGTAACTGGTTGATGCTGCACTCGATGTGTGCTCAGCTAGTTTACCCTGTATGAATAAAGGTTAAATAAATAAATACACATCTGACGTGTCTATTTAAATAAACCACGGCTGCAGATGGTGAAAACAATATTTCCACATTATAACTCCAGTTTTATTATTTTAGGCGGAGCCCTCTAATGGGGCTTTACAGGCCACTTATCTGATACCACTTATATTTCAACATCTGCGGGAATGTTTATACAATAACTACGATTGTGTAAGATTAGTGATAGAATGGTCGTAGATTTGGATACTCATTTATTAGAGCAGTCGTGTCATTAATTCATATGAAACCATTATGTTCCTCTCTAACGTCGTCATTTACCTTTGTTTTTCCACAGCTGTGAGGAGATGTTGCTGTGAGCAGCATAGTAAGAGATGGTGATGGGCAGGATGTGACGGACATCTGGGGCTGGTTGGGATGACAGCGTGAGCTCTATAGAGTCCCTCGCCACCCAAAAAGGCTCCTCAGGTATCTGGTGCTCGTAGTAGACCGCTCCTGACTCCAGCTGTGTGTCAGAGGAAACAATCAGGAGATGGTGAGCTGTTCAAAAGTCTTAATATCACAGTTTGCATTTACTGGAGTGGATATAACAGTTATCAAATAAGATGATCTTGTCAATATGAACTTGATTGCTGACATCCCACTCGCAGTAACTAGTTAATGACTTTTACTTGAGTGATTTCCAAGACAAAGACATTTTAGTTTGCAAAAATATTTTATTGCTCTCTTTCCCTCTGACATTTGTGAGCACCACAGTAAAATGGGAGCTTGAATGGTTGCAGCAGTGGTTTGGCTGAGCTGTACTGGGATCCGGGTTTGAGAACTGGAATGTGACGGTCTGTGTTCGCTCTCTGAGGTCACTGTGTCCTAAACTCAACTCTTCTCTCTCTTACACACAAACACACAGTATATTCATGGAGGCTCACACACTGCTGAATAACTCAAATCATGTTTTCAGCTCCACGTAGTGTTAGATTTTCTGTCACCCTCTAAACAGTGCAGTTTGAAGGGAAAGAATTTGTTCTCATGCTCATTCAAGCACAGGCAGATGTCAGGAATCAGATGGAGACGAGAGTGAGAACACACACTGGGCATACAGTGCACACAAAGCAGTACTACGTGGTCAAGTTGCGTACCCCACAATCCTAAACCAAATCCATTAAATGCTAAAAATACCATCAGCAATGTTTAATATACACATTTCTGGTTATGTAAACTGAGAAAAATAGATGCTTTACAGACAATCTGTAAAAAGTAAAAAAAAAAAAGAAAAACTCGACGAACAAAGGAGCTCTTTGAAATCAGGGGCCACACCCCGATATGAAGAAACATGTAGGTGTCAGCCATTAACAACCAAAGGCCTTTTGTTGTTCTCAGCAGGACTCTGAGTGCCTGGTTTTTTCTTTAGTTTTTCCTTTTTCTGAATATTACTTTGCCAACTGTACAGTAAAAATAAAAAATCCTATGATAATATATAATATAATATAATAATCCTGTAATAAATTCCCTGTAAACTTCTCAGGCTTGTGCTCCCAGTGTGTATGTAAATGCTCTCCAACCCCGTTCATTTCATACAGTAGCTTTGGCAGAGAGACAGTAATAAAGGAAAATGTCCTGACATACAATTAAAATTGTCATTGGTAAAAACTCATAAAGCTTATAAGCATGAATGCTCATGCTAATGTTGACAGCACAAAGGCACAATGTCATATTCAATGAGGCCCCCTGCTGGTGAAGAAGAGGAACACGTCGACGCCGTGAAGATGACTGAAACACTGCACCATGTGCAACATATACTGCAGTTATAGGTGGCCTGTCGATGTCTGCTGCAAACTTCAGTTAGGAGCAACTTCAGTGTGCATGAAGGGGAACTTTCTCTTTGTTGCAGTGCTTTTAAGTTCATTTCCATCAGTTATAGAAACAGGCAGGTTTGATTTAGGTGAGACTGAAGAAGAAGTCTATTTAATGATTATTGCTCATTATATGATGATTTAAGGGCTACACTTGGGTTTTTTTGATCTGCCACCTCCATGGTTAAGGTGTTTGGTTAAGTTTAGGCAACTAAAAGTACTTGGTTTAGGTTAGGAAATATCGTGTTTATTGTTAAAACAACACCAATGTTGATTGATGGTAGGATGCAGACCGAGGCCTTCAGTGTCATGTTACAAACACGTAACGTAGAGTAGGCTCAGCTGGTTAGGCTGTTGTCTTTGTGGTGACGACATTCTTCACAGTTATCAATCTTCTGTCACGTCAAGAAGCACTAAGTTATGGCTGTTCAGTTTAGACTGGTTGAGCATTACCGTCGAGTTTATTGCAACGACGTCTCTGATATAAATAAAAGTCTATGCTGAGTAAAATATATGAAACAAGAATATAATTCTGAGCAGACCGTTAAAAGTATTCCGACGAGTCAAGAGCTGCAACTGCAATTAGCTGCGTTTTCCTGCATTAAAGCAGCATCATGTCTTCTTATGTCTGTCTGAGGGTTTATGCAGCAGACAGCTGGCGTGCCTTGAACAGCTACGACTGCTTAGTAACACAAACCTGCTTTTAATAGCAATGTTAAGCCCGAAGGTGGAGAGGATTTATTTGAAAAGAAAGTAAATAATAGTTGAACTTACAGTGCCCTCTTAATGCAACTAAAAACAAATCCATCAAAAGATGCTTTTCCCTTTTGAATAGTTTTGGAATTATCTTTTGCTTTTATGTATTTTACTAATTTAATGTTTACGTTTTACTCTTACTAATCATTGTTATGATCAATAAAAGTTCATCTAGAACATTCACTTTAAGAAGGGAGGAAGGGAAATTAGTTAAATGTCTCCTAAAAGAAATATATCCCAGAAACACACATGAAGCGTCACACACAGAAAAAAGAATTACCTGTGTCTGTGAGAAGCGGGTAATTTCCTCATACTGGTTCCTGTCATTGGCCAGGATGAGTCTTCCCAAACGAGGTGGGCGGATGAGCGAGTAGCTTATCTCATTTCCATCCTCATTGGTTACAGCCCCCAGATTGGCACTAGTGATGGGCTGCCTTGTTCCTGTGTTAGCACACACACACACACACACACACACGGTCCTCTGAGCGCTGACATGCTTCTGTGTAAAATGGCCTCCTTGAAGTGTAGTTGTGTGTATCAGTGTTTCCTGATGGATTTTTGTTTTTAAACTCACGTCATGCATGAAAGTAAAGTTCAGGTTACTGCTCCTGAAATAGTTTCAATACAAGAACAAAGGAATGACTAAAGTAAGGTTTGGACAAACTGTGCATCATTTTTTGTTTGTATTTTTTCTTTTCTGACCATGTTTTGTACGTCAGACACAATAAATACAACAGTTAGACCTATTATAATATATGTTAATAATAATGACTAGTTTGAACAGGTGACCACACACTCGTCACCGTGGTTATCCTTCCATCACTGCCGTCTTCACGGCTCAATATCTGAAGGATTCTGGCATCTTACCTGGAAATACCATGAGCTCCTCCTGCGTTACCATGGTGATGGTGAGAGGCCTGGCCGTGACAACAAATCGGTAGAGAGGAGATGTGTGCTCTCCGTCTGTCACGGTGAAACTGAAACCACCAGACTCCTCACCTGGAGGAACACATCAGTGTGGATGTGACTTACCGCTCATTCACTTCTTAATATATACTAATTATAACAGCAGAGTGTAATTTAAAACTTGCTATACTTTTGTAGCCATAATGAAAATAATCAATAACAACAATATACAACAATAAGAAGCAACTAAAGACGACTCTCAAGTACTATTTGTTACTGTGTCGTGACACAAAATGGCCACAATATATCTGTAATATGGTTGTTGATCAATACATGTTCGATAAAATGATGCAGGTCACAGATTTCAGGAAGTCAGATTGAGGCATTATTTGACTGAACAGACTCACTCTCGTGAATGAAGATGACCTCCCCTTTGTTTATGTGAGCCTGTGTGAAATTTAGTACGCCCTCCTCCGGCGCCTCCTTCAGCGCCACCATCCCATTGGTTGGCACCTCGACGTGGTAAACCAGCTCCTCTGCAGGGGTATCGGCGTCGTCGGTGTTCAGCATGCTGGAGGTGATATCAGCTTCCTCTCCAGCAAGAACCTGTGAAATATCAGAGGAGGTGGGAGAAACAGAGATGAGAAGACGACACAGATTACTCAGTTATGTTGGGAGGAATGTCAAGCCAGGGGTCAGGAGTTTATTTGAAAAGGATTAGAGGCTGATTAGTGTGTAAAAGACAATATGATGCTGTACATTAACGTATGTCTGGAGTTCTTCAGAGAACCAAAGTCATTTCTCAGATAGAAACAATGAAACAAGAAACAAACAAACAGCCTACAAACAGCCTACAAACAGCCACCTCCAACGTAACAATTTAAAAGGTTAATTATTTCTTTGTGGCCGTCTAGACGCTCCTGTTATCAGAAGATGGAGCACAGCTGCGCAGGCTGAATGGCTTTCCCTGGGTGGAGAGGCCTTTAATGGACTTCTAATGGTTGGCTGGCTGAAAGGAGCATTAATTGAAAGAAATGGGCCAGATCCCCAGAAAGACATTCTTAAATAGCTGGAATCATTTGGGAGAGTGAGCCGAGGGTGCCCTGCAGTAAGAGGTACATATCGATCTCAAAAGCCATTCGCCCTCTGATACCTCTCCTCCTTCCCAAGACTCAGGATGAAGAGCAAGAAGCCTCTGGCAGGAGGAAGAGCAGGGGAGAAGCCTCAGTTGCAGATATTAAAGCTTCAGGTGTCAATCACTGAGAGTCGGTTATATTTAGAAGTTTGTTTATGCTCTGTGGAACGTACAAGCACGTATACATTACACATACGTCAAGAGGTATTTCCTGATGAAGTACTTTTAGCCCAGTTTCTCTCAACCTGCCTCATCTTCGTCTATGCCAGTTAAAAACTCCCTAAGATAACCATAATGACTTTGAGGTCTAATACTGTGTTGCATTCTGGTCCATTGAGAAAGAGAACAAACTCTTACCTCTTCGAGGGATTTCTCTACACATTAATGCTGATGCAATATTTAAGCTGCTGTTGTTAATTGTTGATATCTAAATTGCAGAAAGTGTTGCTGCTATTTCAGTGATGTCACACAGTTTTCCATGGGAATTTGAAAATGCACCACCGAAAAAAACAAGCGAGGCAGAAAGACATGGTACATTAACAACAGCTGTTCAACAGCGACGAAGTGCTTCAGGGTGGACGTTATTTTTCCTTTACTGTAATAGCAGCCTAAATACTTAATTTAGTGTTTAAGTTTACACCGTAGGCTGTGTAATCCAAGCAGAGATCTAGACACGTACAATTTAGGACCAACGCAGTGAGTGTGACTCAAATCTTACCCATTAATCAAAACAAGACTGAGAATCTACATCCATGTGGCCCCGGGGAGGCGCCATGATGCCGTACTGTGGCTCAGCGGGGCTTCGAGCTAAATGCTAATGTAATAAAAATGCTAACACGCTGGTGTTTACCAGGTCCACCAGTTTAGTGTGTTAGCATAGCAGTAATTCAGTCCGAGGTGGACGTGACTGTGTGTACCCGGTTTAATGGCAATCCAGCAAATATTAGAAGACATAAGGTGGCGCGGGTGGAAAAGTCAGGGGATATTTGTTGAGGTATTTCAGTCTTGATGACCATCCGACATCCCTAGAGCCACACTGCTAAAAAACATATGCTCCATTTCCCTCTTTAAGACAAAATGTGTCATTTCTGGTATTTAAGACCCATCTCGACTGGTTCAATATAACACATGTGTTGTGAAGTGTATAATTTAGTAGCCTTACAGTCCACTGCTCATAACATCCCATTCAGCTTTGACACTCCATCAAAGCTCTATCACCATGACACACAGCATCAACAGTTCAAAGCCATAATCCATCATTGCACACTTTGTGCTTTTTGTCTTTGTGCCTCTTAAATGATGTTAGAACTGGTGACGACTTATCAGACGAGTAGGGTTTGAGTTGTGAAGTGAAATCAGCAGTATTCATGTGTGAATGTTGACTGCTGATTTGATGATTTACAGGTCAAAATATGGACTAAATGTGGTTGAAAGGAAACTTTTTTGACATCGCAGTGACTTTTGTTTTGATTTGGCGCTATATAAATAAAATTGAATTGAATGAAACTGTTGACTAAATGACTGTATTCAAATGAGTATGTAGCCCTGTTTTGCACTGATTATAGTCATTTAAATGCTTCCTGGGCAGCCTCGGGAGAAGGGTGTGGAGAGCAGATGTGCTGATGTTTGGAAGTAAACAGGTGGCTGGACCATCAGCTTGGAGAGGAGGGAGGCTTGTATCTATATACATATCTATATATATATATCTATATACATCAGAAGCCAGTAGCTCACGTTGTGGTTCCACCAGGACTGATGCACAGGAGAAACCTGCAGAGACTAGACCTGGTGACCATTTAGCCATGAGAGACTTAGACTATCGGAGACATCCTGTCCTAAGAGACGCCTGTGGAGACAATAATCGTTCATGTGTCAGATACCTCCATGACAGAATGGGGCTAACCTGCCTGGATGAGCTCGGTAGGTGGCGTGCCACCTTCAGAGGAAGAATGTCACGTCATCCTACTGGAAGTGATGGTTCTGCATCACTTCCAGACACTGATAGGTTGCAAGGATATTTAGGGAAGAGCTGACAACTGCTGCGTATCAGCCTTCAACAGGGAAGCATTTTCTCTTATTTTATTGTTTCCACTCTGCTGTTGAAGCCTTCATAGAACCTGTGATATTAGGCCTTGGATCATCTCTACCTCCTTTAGGCAGTTTACATCTCAGGCCTGCAGACAGCAGAACCTGATAGTTTGTCCAGAACACACCCCTGGTGTGAAGACTGCACCCAAAGATTCTGAGCGAAATCTGGTCTCTGTTAGAAAAGGTGGAAATGGATTTGTTTGCCTTAAGGCAGAACACCTACTATCACCCATGCACCACGGACGAGACAGATGCTCAATGCTTTCCCTTCCCTCTGTTTCATCCCTCCTCCTGTTGAGAGAGACATAAGAGGCTGATAGTCCTTCTGCTAGCTGTGGACATGCAGAGATGACTTAGCTGATAATAGCACCTCCCACCTGGCCAATTTCTCAGCATTAAGGAGCATTGGAGTAGTGTTACAATACCTCACCATCATTCTTCCACCGATATTAACGGAGCTGATGCTGGCGTTTATTTTCGAGGAGACAGAAAATATGGCCTTAATTATGACAAAGACAAAAGCTTCTAGTCATCTTAACTATGGCTGCATTTGTTTACAGTAACTTTATCATAAGGAATCACCATTAAATGCTAACTGTAGCCTTTGTGAAGGATTCACGAAGGAGTTCAAGTTCTCTTTCAGATTCCTGGAAGCTCCAATGCAACCAAACCTTCAAAGAGTAAATTAACGGCAGGCTGAAAAGCAGTTTTTTGCTGTCGTCTGCGGAACATTTCAAACCTGTTTCACGTTTGACCACATGCAGCATCCCTGATGGCCGTGGTTGGGTGTGGTCAGAGGTGTGCTTTGTAGCACCTGTAACCACTTCATATGATCCTGGGGTGCGTATATGAAGAACAAAATCCAAATCACTTTTTAACAGGAAATGTGACTTGACCCTACACCGATGATAGCTGAGACAGTGCTTCCTTTTTGACACCAATGATTATACTGGCTTGTATTGGCCATGATGAGGATCATAATAATCACTGTGTTTGCAACACTGATTACATATTGTGCTGAAAAGCAACTGTGTACACCAGATTTTTCACTGGAAGAAATATAAAAGAATTCCTAAACAGCCTTCTGGAATAATGAATACACTGTCTACATTTAAAATGCGGTGGCATCACTAGGTTCAAGTTATTGTCAGTACTAGTTCTGATTTCTTTACAGTGCAAAACCCACTCCCTGACACTAGATGGCCACATCAGCCCACTCTACACCCCAGCGAGCCACAAGGCAATCTAGGGCAGGTAATCTGAAAATGGCTTCGCAAATTGATGGTTTATATAACAATCAATGCATTTAGCACCTAAGAGGATGGGCTGCAAATTTAATTTGATCGGACACAATGGCTGAAATTTCATTTGGAGGCAGTAATGAAGGAGCTGCCATAGGCAAATGACTTAGTTTGCAGATGACTCAACAGGATACAACCGTCTCTTAAATGTGTGAGGCTCTGAGGGGAGCCAGACGTCTGAAGCTGCATCCCAAACTGTTTAAATACGGCTGCACCAACTATAGGAATACAACAAGAGGAAAGCTGATTAATGTCAGTAAGCTGTCGTTGACGGCCATGAAGAAAAGAAGACAGCGGTGGTGTTCCATTTTGATTTCAGCTCCTCATCTGCAGCGACGGTATTTCTGTCGAGACACAGATTAACTACCCAAACACCTTGTGTGACACCTCCTGTTCTGATGAGGGATAAAACTGAAATACTGGACTTCAACTATGACGGGGGGGGGGGGGCTGATTCAAAGACCACAGATAGACAGACAGAGAGAGAGAGAGACAGACAGAGAGAGAGAGAGACAGAGAGAGAGAGAGAGAGGGAGAGAGACAGACAGACAGACAGACAGAGAGAGAGACAGACAGAGAGAGAGAGAGAGATCGACAGAGAGAGACAGACAGAGAGAGAGAGAGACAGAGAGAGAGAGAGAGAGGGAGAGAGACAGACAGACAGACAGACAGAGAGAGAGACAGACAGAGAGAGAGAGATCGACAGAGAGAGAGAGAGAGACAGAGAGAGAGAGACAGACAGACAGACAGACAGAGAGAGAGACAGAGAGAGAGAGAGATTTTTTGATTTTTACAAAAACACTTTATTTACATACTTCACATATTTACAGACAACTCAATAAAGTGCTAATTAAAAATAAGTTATCCAGTAAAAACCTGTGCAAAATGCAATTCATCATTATTAACAGAACAGATGATGTCTCCGTAGCACCAGCGCTGTCTAAAAGCGTCCAAATCACCAATGTGTTTAAAAAACCTGTATTCGAGCCACAGTCTGGCCCTGATGTTGCAGAGCCAGACTGACCTGGCCTCCTGTCCCTCCCGGTTCTCCACCCGGTTCTTCCTGCTTATATATATGGCCATTTTTGCTTCTCCTGAGAGGAAGTTTAGGAGCTGCCACTTCTCTCTGTTTGTCTTGTTGTAGCCAGCTCCCATAATAAAAACACTCTGAGAAAACTTCACACCAAAGAGACTAAAAACCAACGTTAGAAGAGTGAAGAACTCTGTGAGTCTCTGACACTCAGTAAAAACATGGAAGACAGTCTCGCGGAGATCACAGAATGGACACTTGTTAAAAACAGCAGGATTAAGAACAGAAATAAAAGCATTGGAGGCGACGGCACCATGTAAAATCCTCCACTGGAGGTCGGCAGTCCGTTTCTTTAGGGGAGGTTTGTACAAAATCCTCCACTGTGGGCTGGGTCCGGTTTCCCCGGCCAGTCTTTTAGTCCACACAGTGGGGGGCCTGTTGCTCAGTCCTTTTCTGTTAGTGCTTTTTACACAGTTGGAATAAAAAGTATTTTTGTCCGCTCTGTGCAAAGTCAGTTTGTTTGGGTGAATGACAGTCAGCAGGGGGCCGGTCAGGTCTCCTAACCCTGGGCTCAGGTAGATCTCCGGAAACGGGTCTGCGGGGTCCGGTTTGGTCGTTCCCTGGCTGTAGTCCATTAGGAGGCTCTTCTCCTCTCCAGAGAGCCTCTGCCTCCAGAGCTCCAGGATCCCCTGAGCCATCCGGACCGAGCGCAGACCCAACAAAGAGCCCAGGGCCACAGCATCGCTCAGCGCCGGCCCCGCCGCATCTACTAGCTGCTGTAGGCACAGGGTCCTGGACCTGCACAGCGCCCCCATCAGGCCGGGTGTGGCGCTGCTGCTGATATCCAGCCTGGCCCCGTGTATCAGTGGCTCTTTCAACAACCAGTGCAGAGAGTCAGACTTCTGGCACCTTTTTTTATTAAAAAGGGTCCAGGACTTAAAAACACCCTGATAAAACGGAGGCAGCCCACTTAACTTTAAAAGTTTTAAATCAGTTAAGAACAGAGCAGCATCCAGCCCCAGGTTGTTAGCACGTCTGAGAATGCAGCTGGCCACGTCTCTCCAGACTAAATCTGCTGGACCTGTTAGATATTTTTGTATAAATTGGAGCCTAAAAGTGGCTGTTCGGCTGGCCAGGTGGACGAGGCCCTGTCCCCCCTCATCTCTGGCTAAAAACAGCACCCCTTGTGGCACCCAATGCAGACCGTCCCAAAAAAAATCCACCATTTTCCTCTGTATTTCTGCTAATAGGCCTGAGGGGGGGTCGATACATGTTAAACGGTGCCACAGTTGGGATGCCACAAGGTTGTTTAAAACCAGAACCCTACCTTTAAAAGACATTTGAGGGAGCAGCCATTTCCATTTGGAAAGTTTTCCTTCAATCTTTTCTGTGACGTTCTCCCAGTTCTTCTGGACCATGCTTTCTTTTCCGAGAAACACTCCCAGGTACTTTAGGCCGTCTCTCTTCCAGGCCAGGCTCTGGGGAAGAACTGGGAGACCGTCACGCCATTCACCGACAGCGAGGGCTTCACTCTTTTTCCAATTCACCCTCGCTGCCGATGTAATGCTAAATTTTTCCACCATAGTGGCTAAAAGGTCTGCATCCCTCTGGCTTCTGATAAAAACAATGACGTCATCGGCGTATGCCGATAAAACAATGTTTCTACTAAAACCAGGTAAAACCAGTCCTTGTATGCTGGAGCGTATCTTGTTCAGTAGGGGTTCTAGGGAGAGTGCATAGAGCATCCCCGACAGAGCACAGCCCTGCCGGACCCCTCTATACACTCTAAAAGGAGCACACAGACCGCCGTTAAACTTCAGCACACTCTCCACGTCACTGTACAACACCTTGATCTTAGCTATGAAACCTGCGCTGAACCCAAACTTCTCCATGACCTTCCAGAGGAAGTTGTGCTCAACGCGGTCAAAAGCCTTTTCCTGGTCTAGAGAAATCAGACCAGTGTTTATACCCAATGAGCTAGAGACCTCCAAAACATCCCTAATTAGGTAGACATTGTCTACCATGGACCTGCCGGGCACACAGTAGGTCTGGTCCCGATGGATGACCTGCTCCATAGCTCCCCTCAGCCTGTTGGCCAAGGCCTTGGACAGAAGCTTGTAATCCACACACAGCAAAGACACGGGGCGCCAGTTTTTGATGTCCTGAAGGTTTCCTTTTTTTGGCAAGAGCGTAAGAACAGCTCTGCGGCAGGACATCGGCATGGAACCAGAGGCCAGACTTTCATTAAAAACATCTAAAATATCTACTGCTAAAATGTCCCAGAAGGCTTTATAAAACTCTATTGTCAGGCCGTCAATGCCGGGAGCCCTCCGACCCTGCATACTTTGCAGAGCGGCCTGAAGCTCCCGCATCTGCAGCGGCTCCTCGAGCTGGGAGTTAGTATCTCCAGAGACCTGAGGAAGTTCACTGCAGAACTCCTCCAGCAGTGTGTCTTCCTCCTCGTACTCAGTAGAATACAGAGTGGAGTAAAACTCCACCGCCCGCCTTCTGATCTGGCCTGGCTCCATGAGCTCCTGCCCCGTGTCTGACAGCAAGGAGTGGATTACCTTCTTCTGTCCATTCTTCTTCTCCAGGCCGAAGAAGAAGCTAGAGGGAGCATCCATCTCAGCGATGTTCTGAAATCGGGACCTGACCAGTGCACCCTGTACTTTACTGTCTAGCAAGTCGGCTAAAGCCAGTTTTTTTACTTTGAGGACTTCAATATATCCTCGATCTCCTGTGGACTCACTCATTTTCTCTAGTTCCACTATGTCACTCTCCAGGTCCTTCATAGATCTGGTGACGTCTCGTGTAACATTGAGGGTGTGCTGTTGACATAGAAGTTTAATTTCAGTCTTCCCATGGTCCCACCACTGCCTGAGACTGCTAAAATCACCCTTCCTCTGTCTAAAAACACCCCAGAAATACACGAGAACCTCCCTGAACTTTTTGTCACATGTTAAAACAGAATTAAAATGCCAATATGCACTTTTCGGCAAAATATTTCTAATAAAAACATGACATAAAAGCAGGGAATGATCCGTAAAACCAGCAGGTATAATTCTGCACATTTTGAATATATTAAAATGATGCTTAAAACAATAAATACGGTCAAGTCTGGCTGAGGAGATCCTACTCTCTCTGAGGTGGGACCATGTGTACTGTCTGCTGTCTGCGTGCATCCTCCTCCACACGTCCACCAGGCCATGAGAGTGGACCAGCTGCCCCAGAGCATGCTGGGATGCTGGATGAGGCTCTGCGTGGTTGCGATCTAAAGACGCATTTTCAGTACAATTAAAATCCCCACCCAAGAATAAAAAATCCTCCGAGGCACAGCTGTTTAAAACATCATTAACTTTTTGTAAAAACAGCTTCCTCTCTGCACCGTTTGCTGGAGCGTACACATTGATAAAAACAGCAGTGAAATTCTCAAAACGAGCTTTAGTTAAAAGTAACCTCCCCTCAATAAAATGCTCGACCTCCAGCGAGACTGGAGAGAAGTTCCTGGAGAAGAGGAAGCCCACTCCTCCACTTAGAGTGGTGTTGTGGCTTAAAATGGCTTCTCCTTCCCACTCTCTCCTCCAGTCTGCCTCATTTTCAGAATTACTGTGCGTTTCTTGTAAAAACATGACATCAATGTGCTTCATTCTGGCAATTTCATAAATACGTTCTCTCTTACTTGCATCTCGGGCTCCATTGACATTTAAACTTCCCACTTTAAAGACATCCATGTTAAGTGAGATATTAAGAACAACAATTAAAACCAATAAGTTAATTAAAACACACATTGGAGTTTTTGACATCATCACTGTTCATTTGTTTCTTTACTTTAAGCACAAGTTTTTTCAACCTAAAACCCTCCTGGTCAGTGAGGCCAGACTCCTCTCTTTGGCTCATGTGGAGTCTGGCCGATGAATAAAACACTGATAAATCAGGGAAATGATCTTCCACTTTAACACCATGTTGGTTCTTTGTCTGTAGAAGAAAAGACCTGATCTTTTCTGCAGTGTACAGCTTTCTCTGCTGACTGCTGCTCAGTTTAAAACACGGCACATCACTGCTGTCCGACACACACTCCTCCTCACTCCCGCTTTCATCCGTCTGCACCTGTTTCCTCACGGTGTCCTCCCCAACTTTACTTGTTTTTGCCTCACTGGCTGCATTTTTTGTTTGTCTCCTGCGTTTGTTAGCAGGTTTTGGTTTTTCTGTTGCTGTTGCTGCTGCTGCTGCTGCCTCCTCCTCCATCTCCGCTTCCTCCACCTGCTCACTCCACACAACACTTTCCTCACCTGACTTATTTTCCTGTGTTCCACTTTCCTCACCTGCCTGTATCTCTCCTGACTTACCTGTCTCACTGACCTCACCTGTTCTGTTTATCTGTTCCACCTCCCCACTGTCACCTGTTTCTGACCCCTTTTCTCCCCCAAC